>NW_007726413.1:731981-736752 GCF_000696425.1 Galeopterus variegatus | reverse complement strand
TGTTTATTCATTTTGGCAGTGGGTTTCACAGTGCCCAGGTTTGACCCTATTGGCTCAGTTGGCCTCTAGTGTCTTGTGTGTGTGGTTGCCTCGAGCCTTGGGCCTCTCCAGGGAGGCTCCTCTCTGGTCAGCTTGGAGTCTGCTGGGCTGCTGGATTACGGGATGGTACCGCAGGGTGTGTGGCCTCTTTTGAGCTTCCACTTCCCGTGTAGAACTTCTCTCTGTTCCGTTTGCTCTGGCCCTGGCTGCTGGATCAAGCAGTGGCAGCCCCACAGGTTGTGTGTTTTCTGCCGAGTCTGCGCACTAGGTGGGGCTGTTGGACCTTACCGAGGTGGCCTGCAAGGTGTATTTTTTCCTGCTGAGTCTCCGCCTCCGTAACCGGACATCTCCCCTCTCTGAGCTGGGGCGTGTCTACTGCAACCCCGTCTATCGTGTCTTCAAGCCCCTGCTCGGCTCCACCCCACCCAGGAATACTTTCAGGTTTCTCCTAGACGCAGTCTACCGGTTGCTCCGGGTGGCTTTGTAGCACTGAATGGGGCTTTCTCAGCGTGAGCTCCTTGGGAGAGGAGCCTGCAGCACACAGTTCCTCTTTGAATCCCCCCCGGTGCGGACTGACTCCAGCACCTGCCCGTATTCAGCTCTCCAGCAGGCTCAAGTGAGCTCGGGAGCGTTCCGACCACACTTTTCCTAACCAGAAATCGGCTAGGCATTTTTGCGAACTGGTGGCCGCAGAGGTGGTATCTGCCTCCCGGCAACAGGAGGTTTACCGGGGGTGGAGCCCCAGGTGCGGTGGAGTAACAATTGGCCCGGCCCACTTTTCCCTGTCTCCCTACCCTGGCCAGGGGCTCCCCACACCACCAGCCCCACCATAGAACCGTGGAGGGAGTGGGATGGGAGGCCGGCCCGCAGGCCCTGGAAGGCCCCGCGCCGGGTCAAGCAAGTGGCAGGGCTCAGTGAGGAGCCGAGCCAGGTGGGGGAGGCAGACCTGGCCGAACTGGCCGGCTCAGCCCCCACCCAAGAAAATGGAGGCAGCCCTGGGGCCGGTGGCTGGCCTGGTGTGGCAGGCGGAAGCCGGACAGGCATCTGCCTCGCAAGCAGGGCTGGGCTGTGGGTCACTCACAGAGCTGGACAGTCCGGGCGGCTCTCTCTCCATTTCCACATTGGTGTGTACCCCGTGTTTGGTCTCTGGTCTCTGCCGCCTGGGGCTGCTCGCTCGGTCCCATGGCACGGCTCGGGCGCTCTCAGGAATCTTCTTTTGTGTCGACCCTAAACTTCGAGTCTGTAGTTGCTTTTTTATAGTTGTAGATTAGTTGTTCAAAGACTTATTCATTTTTTGTTGCTCTTGGAAATGCAAATAGCACTCTGGCAGCTCAGCGCACACTTCTCAGGCTCACGCTGTCTTCTGGCGCTCCCTCTCCAGACCCATCGCCATCTTGGAATCCCCTGTGCCTCTCATTTAAATGGAAACAGACAACCAAGGATCACCAGAAATTTGAGGAAATTTTTCAGCATGAAAGACTGAGATCATAAAAATAAATAGAAAAGAAGAACTTGGAGGAAATGAATAAGCTGCAAAGAAAGGAAAACAGAAACTTTTAAAGTCTATATTAAATGTCCTCAGAGAGTGAAAAAAATGTACTGCATTCATGAAATAGAAATGAGACCTGTTTTTTAAAACATAACAATGAGGGACAAGAAAGTGCTATTGGAAATTTTAAAATATATATGAAAGCCAAAAGAAAAACTCAGTTAAGTTTAGAATGTGACCTCAGTCCAGGAAATCTCCCAAAGTAGAACAAAAAGGCAAAGAAATGGAAAACAGGAGATGAATAAGAAAATTAGAGAATTAATTCAAAAGATACAACAAAGAAATAATACAAGTTCTGTTAATAGAGAACAGAGAAAAACAGAGAAGAGGGACTATCAAAGAAATAACACAAGAAAAATTTCCAAACTCAGTGGCACAAGTATTCAAATTGAAAGGACCCACCATGTCCCAAGAACAATGAATAAAGAAAAAATTCACACCAGGAATCAAGATTTCTGAAAATTTCCAGGAAGGTAGGGTAGGACAAAAGTAAGCATGAGACAGGAGAACTGAGAAACAGAATCTGACACACCAGAGGGGCGAAGTCCCAGGACATCACCGTGGGTCAAGCCTAGAACTCAATGCAAGGCAGAGTGAAAAGGGAAAAGCATTGCAGGAGAAAAGCTGCCAAGGAAACTGCAGAACTGAGAGAATGAATGAAGTGCTGAGCATTGGAAAAAAACTGACAGGCATTTGACAGCTCTGTTGAAGCATTTGGGAAATACAGCAATAAGTACAGAGACAACGCAAATGAAAAATGAGACGTTAACAGTCCCAGGAATAATATCTGTAAAAAGAAGCATAGAACATTCCTCAACAAAGCATGGAAAAGGCCTCATCATTTAGCGATTGACTAAATTTCACTGATTGCCCTGGAATGTTATAGTCAACCTGAAAAACAAAATTAGTAGAGGAAAGTACTATGGGGAAATGGTGGGGTCACTAAATCCTTTCCATACTATCTGATTGTTTATGTGCACATGTTACTTTGATAAAAGTCAAAAATAACTTTAAAGTGAATAAGAAAAAGCTATTGAAAACAGCATGGTGCTTCCTCAAAAAATTAAAAATAGAATTACCATATGATCCAGCAATCCTACTTCTGGGTGTATACCCAAAGGAAGTGAAAGCAGGGTCTGGAAGAGATATCTGCACGTTCCTGTTCATAGCAGGCTTACTCAGAATAGCCAAAAGGCAGAAGCAATCTGTGTCCATCAACAGATGAATAAACAAAATTTGGTCAATCCATACAATGGAATATTATTCAGCTTTAGCAAGGAAGGAAATTCTGACACATGCTTTAAAGTGAATGAACATTGAGGACATTATGCTAAGTGAAATAAACCCATCACAAAAAGACAAATACTGTAGGATTCCTCTTATATGAGGTACCTAGAATAGTCAAATTAATAGACACAGAAAGTAGAACGGTGGCTGCCCGGGGATAAGGGGAGTGGGGAATGGGGAGTTGTTGTTTAACGGGTACAGAGTTTCTGTTTTGCCAGATGAAAAGAGATTTGGAAATTAGTTTTGCAGTGATGTGAAGGTACATAACACCACTGAACTGTACACTAAAAGAAAAGGACGCAATTTTTTAAAACTTTAAAAAGTAAATAGGAAAAAGCATAATGCTACAAAAAGGATGATTGAAATTCAGAAATGAAAAATAAAAATATACATAAAAGGGAGTTTATTATCTTGTGATGGACTTTAAATTTCACTGATTACCCTGGAATGTTAATCCCAACCTGAAAAAAACATTTCAAAACAGATACAATGTTTCCGTTAACAAACAATTAAGAATGAAATGCTCCTATTTTGTTGTTGTTGTTTTTGTTGTTATTGATTTTAGTAATGTAACTTTATAATGGTTGTCACGTTTCAGTTTAAACCACTGTAGTAAAATAGCACAAATCTTGGTGTCATCATTTGAAAAAATAGGAGAAAAAATCCAGATATACCAAATATAGGTCAAATAGAGTTACCTCAGTTTCACTACATAAAAGATGAAAACATGAATCAGAATATTCCTACTAAATAAAAAAGCTCCTTTCAAATCACATTACTGCATATCCTTAGCTATGAGTTTCACCTAATGTCTATCTGTTCATGATTTTCAAAAAAAGAGAGAGAAATAAATTGCAAACTTAAACATGAGAGTATATTCTATTTTTGTCTAGAGAAATGCTCAAACCATCAAGAGCTGCTTGCTGACCCTCTTTAGTTTCATATGCTCATTAAAAACCTACTACATACGAGGTACCGTGCTAGGTGGGTGAGACCCAAAGAGTTCCTGCCCTCAAAAAACTCACTCCTCAACCTTCTTCCAAACAAGGAAGCATACTTCTTAGGTGCCTAAATTGGGTACTAATCTAATTAAGTATTTCAATAGCATCTGTTCTGGAGTATAGTTTATCTTAGGAAATGAATAAAAGAAAAACCAGCCAACCACCTAAAATAGATGAAGCTTTACCTCAGATAACCTCTACACATTTTTCTACAAAATGTTTTTGTTCCTTCTTATTAAAAACTGGATCACTTCCATGTGTCTGAAAGAGATACTCATGGTTTTCTGCCCCTATTCTCTTGGGAATTCTTTATTATTCAGGGTTTCAAATTTTTTAAAATGACGAAACATATTCACTTTTTCTAACCCTTTGGTTAAAAAAAAAAAAAAGTAACAACTACCCACCACCTCCACCTTACACAGACTCATACTTTCAGGCACAGAGCAGTTTTCAACTTTCAAACACCTGACTTAAAAACAATCCACTTACAGAAGCGATGAAACAGACTCCTCCCCCTTTAATCGCATGTTCTCCCTATGAAAAGAGCGAACAAGAGCTCGAGCCATATCCTGTTCTTTACTACCTAGGTGGCCCTGAGCAAGCCTTTAACTGTTCTAAGTCTCAGTTTCTTTAACTAAAGAATGGGGGAAATAGGGGCCGGCCCGGTGGCCCACTGGATAGTGCGCCGCTTGGGAAGCGCGGCAGCAGCGCTCCCGTCCGAGGGTTCGGATCCCACGTACAGACCGGCTCCCGCTCACTGGCTGAGCGAGGCGCAGGAGCAACACCGAGGGTTGCGATCCCGTTGCCGGTCCCCGGTCCGGTACGGGGGCAACACTGAGGGTTGCGATCCGTTGCCGGACACGGAAAAAGACAAAAAAAAAAAAAATTTGATATA
>NW_007726413.1:712192-730981 GCF_000696425.1 Galeopterus variegatus | reverse complement strand
AAAAAAAAAAAAAAAAAAAAAAAAAAAAAAAAAAAAGAATGGGGGAAATAAACATATTTTATAGGATTGCTATATATGACTTTAAACAAAAGATAATATATATAAATCTAGCACAATGTCTCGCTCAAAGTAGGCATTTCATAAACGTCAGTTCCCTTCCCTGAAGATGAAAAGCTATTCGCAGTTTGGCCTGAACTATAAACCAGCTTTCAAAATGCCCAGTCCCATGACCCAGGATCAAAATCATTTCAGAATCTACTGTTTTTAGAATTACAGGTTGGCATAAGAAAAGTTCATACCTTCCCTATATTCTTCCCTCCATGCAGGCCACCCTCAAGGACAAAACAAGCAAAGTACAGTGACAGAGAGCTTGTTGCAGAAGAACACTGACTCAGTGGTACCTGCTGCTTTAGCAGCACCTACACTGTAGGACATCCAAGAAAAAAAAAGCCACCTGCCTGTTCCCCAAAATTCTGCTTATTTTGCCCTCAACAAGAGAAGTCAGGAAGCCCTCAAACCAAAACAACCTCTTCAATGGAAGTGGCCTTGACCACATGCCACTCCCTGCACTAGTCCGTTTTCCTGTCACTTATAACAGAACACCTGAAACTGGGTAATTTACAAAGAAATAAAATTTATTTCTTACAGTTTTGAAGGCTGGGAAGTCCAAGATCCAAGGACTATATCTGGTGAGAGCCTTCTTCTTGGTGGGGAGTCTCTGCAGAGTCCCTTGGTGACCAGGGTGTCACATGGCAAGAATAGCATGAGCAAAAGAGCTAATCTCACTTGCTCTCCTTATAAAGACCTCAGAACCACGCCCATCAAAACCCGTTAAACCATCAACTCATTACTCCATAACTGGATTTCCCATCCTCTTAACACGGTTAGAATGGGGGTCAAGTTTCCAATGCTGAACTTTTGGGGAACATATTCAACTCATAGCACTCCCTCTCTCCACGGTCCCAAAGAACCCATATGACTCCTCTTAAAACCATTTCTCCAGTATAGGGCAAGAATGTTCACATGCCATTGTAGTCACATTGAACCTCATGTAGTCACATTGAACCATTAACCAAAAGAACCATAGTACATCTATGTGCCCCCAGGACAAAGAGCCACAGATTTTATTTATGTAAAACAATTGTACAACATCTACTCTGTTCTAGGCACTGTTCTAAGCATTCTTACAAATAATAGCTCATTTAATCTTCATAAATAATTAAGTAGGTAAGGTACTCTTATTATCCCCACTTTACAGAGGAGGAAACTAAGGCTGGGAGAGGTTACATAACTATCTATGCTCTTAGCCACCAAGTCACATTGCCTCCTTGTGCAGCTCAAGGGCACTAATCAGAGTTGTGATGTTCTAAAAGGTCTTTCCATGTATCTATATTATTAAGAACAACATCAGTGAATCTACAGCCCCACAAAGATGAAAAAGTTGCTATGCCACAGAATTGATATAGGTATATGGAAGCTTCAGTGGACAGAGGCGGGATCTGGAATCAAAGTGACTTGGGTCAGATCCCAGCTCCGTTGTATGTCCCTAAGTTAGTTGATTAAATATTATGAGTCTTTATTTTCACATCTGCAAATGGAGACCATGATACTTATCTCACAGAATTACTAGGGAGATTAAATGAGATAACTTACTTAAAGCACCTAGTAAGGTGCCTCTCACATAAGTCTTCAGTAAGCTATAGCTTTTATGGTTTAAGGTTCTAATTGTTTTGTTGTGCACAAGTGTTTCTTCTTTTTCTGTGAGAGACTCACACGTGTGTGTGTGTGTGTGTGTGTGTGTGTGTGTGTGTGTGTTGGGGGAGTGAGGGGACAGCTGGCTGGTACAGGGATCCGAACCCTTAACCTTGGTGTTATAACACCATACTCTAACCAACGGAGCTAACCAGACAGCCCTGAGACTCACAAGTATTGAACAAAAATTCTAGAAGAAAATTCTAGAAGAAACCCAATGAGCAGAGAGCAATTCAAACCCTAGAAATTATAAAACTAACAATTCAATTCAATATTTAAGTAAGCTTTCTGGGCACGAAATAAATAAATTAAATGGTTATGGGCTCAAGGGCCATACACTGTAACTACATAGAATGAGAGTGTTTTAAAATAACCCAGTTGGCCTTTTAAATAAAAATCAATCTTTTATCACTGGAAAATATCACTCTCATATTTCATTTATTGAAAATGTAAAAAGGAGAGAAAAGTATCACAGATTATATCTTACCAGTTTAATGTGCTCCTACAGTATAATTGCACCATTGGTAGTTACTCTCTTTCCAGACCCTTGGTGGGACTGTGATTCTCTGATCCTTTGAAGCAGGTGTGGGCACATGACTTGCGTTGGCCAATGAATGATGAATAGACATGACGTGTGTCTCTCCCAGGCAGAAACATTTCAAGACCAGGAAGAGACTCTGCAGGACTCCCTTCACCTTTCCTGGGGATCATGGAAGCTCACACTGAGTGGGAATCTCCGTCAGTCTGGGTTTCTGAGTAACTACGATAAGCAGAGCTCTCCTGCCAACCTTCACTGGCCTTGTAGCACGAGCCAAAAATAAACTTTTGTTATGTTAAGCCACTAAAATTTAAGGGTTGTTTGTTAACATAGCTTCACCTAGCCTATCCTAACTGACAGATAATGGAATAAGTTAGAGAGAAAGTGAATTAATGCCATAGACTGATTCATCTCACTAATCTCACAGAATGGAGATTCATCAACTCAACAACTGGATATCAGAAAGAACAAATATTGATTTTGTCACTGTAATCTTACTCTACAGTAAATAGCTGCCTCTGATGCTCACTATTTTAAGAGATTTCTGTTTCTTTGATGGTAAATGATATTAAAACCTATTTTTTAAACATCAGTTGGTTTTTACAGGCTTGAAAAATTGATGGACATATTTAATAAACTTTCAGTAAAAACACAATGTTATTTAGGCATTAAGATTTTCCATTCCTGTTAACACAGGCCTAAATTGTTTGGATAGAATAAAAAACCTTTATCTTTTTGACTCCCCATCTTCTTGGAGAATATTTCTTCTAATAGTTATTATGGTAGCTTCCCAGAGCTTACCTACTTACCACAGCATCATGAGTTAAAATTCTAAGATATATAGGAGCCTACTGAAGAGATAAGTAGACATCAGGACTTGAAAAGCAATAATGATCATAGAATAGGTCCCGGCCTAAAGATTCAAAGCAATGTTTCATAAGAAAAGCTCACCAGAGGGCTATAATGACAGAATAAGTTGTACCTACTCTCACCCCACAAAACAGAAGCATCTCCTATTTTCTACCCAAGTCCCATGTTTGCTGGCTCAGTTACACACTCAGCTGGAACTCTGTGGGAAAACCATAATTGACCAGCCACAAATTGCTTCGGAGTTCACTATGAAAATCAAAAACTTTCATTGAGCCTTTTAACACAGCTAGACTAAGTTATAAAATCCTGGTCTATGAACAGGCTTCACCTGACAGCAATAGGTTTCTGGAAAAGTTGCACACAAATCATAGATAGGGAAAGAGATAGGTAGGTAGATATCTATAGATGGATATATAGGTATATATTTTTTTATTTTTATATATTTTATATATTTTTATATATACGTGGTCTGTGTTTATATATTTCTATATATGTATCTATATATACAAGGGTTCTTCAAAAAGTTCATGGAAAAATTTTATTATCTTTCATTTCTATTTTTCCATGAACTTTTTGAAGTCCCCTCATATATACAAATATTTGTGGAAAAACAGAATTGAAAGATAATGGAATCTTTCCATATGTGAAAAAATAGAATTAAAAGATACTTTGTACAATAACTAATCATTTTCCAATATCCCCATACTGATCTTGGGATTTATACCATTTGCCCTATCTTATAACTTTGCATAAATGTCTAGGGATCAATTGCTTTAACAAAAACATCCAACTGCCTAAGTGTTTTTTGGCTGGTGGGGCAGGGGGGAAGGGGGTTATATTCTACTAAACTGAATTGAGGCCTAAGTTTTTTGAACAAGTAGCCAGGTCAAGTGAAAACCCACAAGAACTTGAGATTTGTTTTTCATCATTTCATTTCTGCCTCTGGTAGGTGTCAACAGATGAAGGATATAGACCCTCAACTCCAAGTCAGCAGACCTGGGTTCTGGTCTGAGGGCTCATCTGGGCTTCGCAGTAGACTGGGCATGTACCCTTCAGCAAATTCCTTAACTTCCCTGAGGCTGTTTCCATATTAGTAGATGGGGTTTGGAGTGGCATGAGGAACAATAATCGAGATAATCTCTAAAATCACTTCCAGATACAAAGTCTCTTCAGGAATAAATGAGTGATTTAACATCTACCCTCACTGCAGGGTAGCAAGAGGGTGGATTGGAAGGACAGGATGAGGCTGACAGGACAAACTGCAGGACTGTTAGGGAGAAGGAAAAGAGTGTGTATTTTTGTTGTTGTTGTTGTTGTTGTTACAAAGTACCCTCTTCAAGAAGAAGTTTTTACTGGACCAAAGTTTGCATTTTCTTCTTCACCTGGAGCCCCTCTCCCTTTATCAAGTCTTTATGAGTAGACTCTGTTTGTTTCCAGGGTCAACATGAGGCATAGTTCCTGCCCCAGTGATCAGAAGAGGGTGATTCCAATAAAGTAAGAATAAACAATGGAGATAAAAGAACAGAGAGAAAATAGACTCACCAATAAGATGTGTAAATGTGTCTTATTTTCATGTTACCTACTCCAAGTTGGAAGCTACAGTGGCAGGACCTTTGCTTCTGTGATATCTTCATATGCTCATAGAGAATAAATAATAGACACAAACCCTAAAGTAGGCAAGTTAAAAGTGGAGGTTGTTAAGATCAGTAATAAATCTCCAATGGCTGATAGTGAAATTTAATTCATTCTTGATTCATTTCTAACATATTTATTGATAGAAAGTAGGAAAATCCAAGCAACTCAAACAAAACAAAACAGGCAATGAGACAGGAATTCAGTGGAAGTCTTATATTGTGGAAGTCTTATATTATGGCTTTGATGGCCTATTTATCTAGTCTGGTCTCATCTTTCACCACTTCCCAGCATCCTTCCCTTGAGGCACTCTCAATTGACCTCTTTCTTTTTTTTTCTTTTTTTTTTTTTTTTTTTTTTTTTGTCCTTTTTGTGACCAGCCGCACCGCGCTCAGCCAGTGAGCGCATCGCACCGCCCATCCCTATATAAGATCCGAACCCGCGGCGGGAGTGCCGCTGCGCTCCCAGCGCCACACTCTCCCGAGTGTGCCACAGGCTCGGCCCTCAATTGACCTCTTTCTTATCTCGCATCCTTTGCACAATCTGTTCTCTTGGCCTGGAATATTATCTACTTACTCCTTCACTTTTGCATAAGTAATTGCTACTCATCTCTCTGGGTTCTTTTCTCCAGGAAGCACTCTCTGGCATTCCAAAGCTAAGTTAGATGCTCGACCCATGTGCACCGACAGCCCTGTATAAAAATTGCATGTGTGCTCATTCTTATGACCCACAGACTGTAAACATCTTGAGAGCTGTTATGTGCCTTATATCCCCACACCTACAGAGTACCTGTCACATAGCACTCAACAAATGTTACTCAACATATGGCATTGCCTAGTCTCCTTGCCTAGTCATGAAACTCATACAATACAGTCTGCCAAACTACTCCTGTTTCCTTCTCCAGGATAAAGCCAAATAAGCTCAAAAACAAAGCAATACATTTGGCAAAATTTCTATTTTCCTTGAGTAACAGTATAAGCAAAGTGCCTAGAGCCAGGCCTGAGTGGTTCCGGACACTCAATAATGTTCTGCTTTCTCTTTTCTCCCCTTTGTTTCAGCATCACCTCACCTCCTGACTTCATATCCTTGTTTATCAAGTGTAAACTTCAATTATCATTCATATATCAGAGATTGTTTAAGATAAAAACATGTGAAGCAAGTTCCTTGAGTGAACCAAGGTAAAGGGTAGTATCATTTATGTGATAATCCCTGATAATACTTTTGGTCACAATATTAAAATCTTATCAGAGAGGCAGAAAAGCTGCAGGCAGCCCTTCCCCTGCAGGAACAGAAGAAAGAAGTGTGACAGTGATTAGGGGCCCCCACACTGCTTCTATGCAGGTGGTCCACCACAATCACCACCACTTCTGTCACCACAGGACAGCTTGTCACCACAGTAGCAGCCACAACCACCATACAGGCAAAGCCCACTGCACACTCAACTGCATTGACACAAGGAGAGTCACCAGAGGAACCTGGAAAAAAAGGAGCAAGTTTTTTTTCTTAAAGCCCACTCCAGGGTAATAGAAGAAGCAATTGCTCTACCAGATGACCAGACATCAACATAAAGACACATACAAACTACCGAGATTGAACCAAGGAGAAAAAGAAAACCTGAACAGACTAGTAATGAGCAATGAGGTTAAAGCAGTAATCAGCAGCAGTCTCCCAACAAAGAAAAGTCCAAGACCAGATGGCTTTGTTGCTGAATTCTACCAAACCTTTAAAGAGGAATTAATACCAATTCTCTTCAAACTGTTCCAAAAAATTGAAACAGAGGCCATTCTCCCAAACTCATTCTATGAGGCCAGCATCAGGCTGATACCAAAGACAGACAAAGATACAACAAAAAAGAAAACTACAGGCCAATATCTCTGATGAACATAGATGTAAAAATCCTCAACAAGATATTAGCAATCAGAATACAGCAACACAGCAAAAAAATTATACACCATGATCAAGGGGGATCCATCCCAGGGAGTCAAGGATAGTTCAACACATGTAAGTCACTAAATGTAATACACCATATCAACAAAGTTAAGGATAAAAACTATATGATTATCTCAATAGATACAGAAAAAGCAGTTGATAAAATCAAACATCCCTTCATGATAAAGTCTTTCAGCAAATTAGGTATACAAGGAAAATATATCAATGCAATAAAAGCCATATATGATAAACCCACCATCAATATCATCCTGAAAAGCTTTCAGCTTTTCCCTTTAGAACAAGAACAAGACAAGGATGTCAAGACAAGAATAGGATACTCACTACTCCTATTTAACATAGTATTAGAAGTACTAGCCAGAGCAATCGGGCAAAGAAAGAAATAAAGGGCATCCAGATTGGAAAAGATGGAGTAAAACTGTCTCTGTTTGCAGAGGAAATGATTCTATCTATAGAAAAACCTAAAGACTCTACCAGAAAATTCTTAGAGCTGATAAACAATTTCAGTAAAGTTGCAGAGTACAATATCAACACACAAAAATCAGTAGAATGTTTGTACTCCAATGATGAACTAGCAGAAAAAGAAATCAAGAAAGCAAGCCCATTTGTGATAGTAACCCAAAAAATAAAATACCTAAGAATCAATTTAAACAAGGAGATGAAAGATCTCTACAATGAGAACTACAAAACACTACTTAAAGAAATTGAAGAGGACACAAAAAGGTGGAAAGACATTCCATGCTCTTGTATTGGAAGAATAAACATTGTAAAAATGTCCATATTACCCAAAGTGATCTATAGATTCAATGCAATCCCCATCAAAATACTAATGACAGTCTTCACAGAAATATAAAAACAATCTTAACATTCATATGGAACAACAAAAGACCCCAAAGAGCTAAAGCAATCCTGAGCAAAAAAAAATAAAGCCAGAGGCAAGACACTACCTGACTTCAAATTATACTACAAAGCTATAGTAACCAGAACAGCATGGTACTGGCATAAAAATAGACACTTGGACAATTGGAACAGAATAGAGAACCCAGAAATCAACCCACATGCTTATAGCCAACTAATCTTTGACAAAGGCACCAAGAACATACATTGAGGAAAATTCAGTAAAAGGTGCTGGGAAAATTGGACATCCATATGCAGAAGAATGAAACTAGACCTGTACCTCTTTCTGTATACCAAAATCAACTCAAGACAGATTAAAGACTTAAATGTAATACCTAAAACTGTAAAACTACTAAAAGAAAACATAGAGGAAACACTTCAGGAAGTAGAACTGGGCAAAGACTTTATGAATATGACCCCCAAAGCACAGGCAACAAAAGGAAAATGAACAATGTGACTACATCAAACTAAAAAGCTTCTGTGCAGCAAAAGAAACAATTGAGTGAAAAGACAATGTACAGAGTGGTAGAAAATATCTGCAAACTATGCATTTGGCAAAGGACTAACATCCTTTGTACACAAAGAACTCAAACAACTTAACAGTAAAGAAAACAAATAACCTGATTAAGAAATGGACAAAGGAGCTAAATAGGCATTTCTCAAAGGAAGATATACAGATGACCAACAGACACATGGAAAAATGCTCAACATCACTCAGCCTCAGGGAAATACAAATCAAAACCACATTGAGATATCATGTCACCCCAGTTAGACTGACTATTAGCAAAAAGACATAGAATAACAAAGTCTGGAGAGGATGTGGAGAAACAGGAACCCTCCTACATTGTTGGTGGGACCGTAAATTAGTTCAACCATTGTTATGGCCAACATCCGATGGGTAAAAGAAATTTGCCCACGAGAATCGGATGATAGGAAAGGGAAAAAAGTTTATTTCTGGCAGCCAGGGCTACACAGGCCAATCGAGAAGCGCAGCCCCGAGTTGAAACCTCTCGCAGCTTTTATTTTTAGCTAGGCGGGAATTTTTCACACCTGACACAATCTAGCCAATGCAAGCAAGCCAGCGATACATAAGCTAATTTTGTGGGTAGCCCTGTAGCCCCTCCCCACCCTGGATTCCCAGGACTTTCCAGGCTAAAATGGCAGAGCTGCCTAAAATGGCATTGGCCCTGCTACTGTTTATTCCCCCATTTATTTTAGCAAGTGACTTGTACAGAAGCAGAATGCATATGTTAAGGTCAGTAGGGGTTGGGGTGTCCCTTAACACCATTATGGAAAACAGAATGGAGGTTCCTCAAACAACTACAGATAGAACTGCCATATGATCCAGCAATTCAACTGCAGAGTATATACCCAAAGGAATGGAAATCATCATGTTGAAGGGATACCTGAACCGCATGTTTATTGCAGCTCTATTTACAACAGCCAAGAGTTGGAACTAACTTAAAAGTCCATCGTCAGACAACGCATAGGAAAATGTGGTATATATACACAATGGAATACACTACTCTGCTGTAAGAAAGAATGAAATACTGCCATTTGCAGCAACATGGATGAACTTAGAGAAAATCATGTTAAGTGAAATAAGCCAGGCACAAAAGAGAAAAACTCCATATCCTCTGTCATAAGTGGAAGCTAAAAAACAAACAATTTTTTTAAGAAAAAGAAGAAAGATACAGTAATCACAGTAACACATTGAACTTTCAAAAGGAGAGAACAGAACTGAGGTTATCAGAGGTGGGAAAAGGGGAGGGAAAGAGGGAGTAAGGGAGGACTTGGTAAAAAGTCACAAAAAATGATTACATTGTATAATGTTGAATATACTAATCATCCTGACTTGAGCATCACATATTGCACACAGGTAATGATATTCAACTCTGTACTCCAAAGACATGTACAATCAACTATGTTATCATAAAAAAAATTCATAAGACACCAAAAGCACAAGCAACAAAATTAAAAACAAATAAATGGGATTGTATCAAACTAAAAAGCTTCTGCATAGCAAAGGAAACAATCAACAGAGTGAAAAGACAACCCATAGAATGGGAGAAAATATTTGCAAATTATATATCCAATGAGGGATTAATATTAAGAATAAACAAGGAACTTACACAACTTTATAGTAAAAAAAAAACAAATGATCTGATGAAAAAATGGGCAAAGGAGTTAAATAGACATTTTTTTAAGGAAAACATACAAATGGCTAACAAGTACATGAAACAATGCTCACCGTCACTGATCATCACAGAAATGCAAATCAAAACCACACTGAGATATCACGTCACCCCAGTTAGACTGGCTGTTATCAAAAAGACTGCGAATGGGGCCAGCCCGGTGGCGCACTGGAGAGTGCGCCACCTGGGAGCGCGGTGGCGCTCCCGCCGAGGGTTCGGATCCCATGTGGAGACCAGTTCCCACTCACTGGTTGAGCACGGTGTGGGTGCAACACCGAGGGTTGCAATCCCATTGCCGGTCAGTAAAAAAGACAAAAAGGAAAAAAAAAAGACTGCGAATAACAAATGCTGGCAAGGATATGGAGAAAGGGGAACTTTTCTACACTGTTGATGGGACTGTAAATTAGTACAGCCATTATGGAAAACAGTATAGAGGTTCCTCAAACAACTACAGATAGAACTACCAGCAATCCCACTGCTGGGTGTATACCCAAAGGGAGGGAAATCATCATATCAAAGGGATACCTGCACTCCTACGATCATCACAACTCTATTTACAATAGCCAAGATATGGAACCAGCCTAAATGTCCATCAGCAGATGACTGGATAAGGAAAATGTGGTATATATACACAATTAAATACTGCTCTGCCATAAAAAAGGAATGAAATTCTGCCATTCACAGCAACATGGATGAGCTTAGAGAAAATTATGCTAAGTGAAATAATCCAGGCACAGGAAGAGAAATACCATATGTCCTCACTCTTAGTGGAAGCAAAGGGAGGAAAGCCAGCCACAATAATACATCAAACTTCCAGAAGGAGAGAACAGACCTATGGTTACTAGAGGCGGAAATGGGGGAGGGGAGGGGGAGTGTGGTAGAATTGGGTAAGGGACACAGAGAATAATTACAATTTATAATAATGAACATACTAATAATATTGATTTGATTATCACATATTGTACCCAAATACTGATATTCAACTCAGCTCCCCATAAATATGCATAACCAACTAATTAAGTTTCAATTAAAAAAATATCATCAGAGAAGAAGGAAACTGCAGGACCATCAAAGTATGTCCAGAATCTGATCACTTCTCTCCAGTTTTACTGGTACTGCCAGCCTCTCTCCTACACTCTGCAACACCTTCCTAACTAGTCTCCCTGATTCTGCCCTTCACCATATCTCAGGGGTAAAGTCTATTTTCAAGACAGCCACCATGTGATCCTTTTGAAATGTTGTCAGATCATTAACAACAAAAACTCTCTAACCCACTCAAAGGAAAGACTAGGTCCTTACACTGACTATAGGTCTTACGATCTGTCCCCACCTGCACCCCTACCACTCCACTTCCTTCCAGTCTTCACTCAAATGGCACCTTCTCATTGAGGCCTCACCTAGCCATCCAATCCAAAGTTACAATTAAGAATTTTTTTCTTATCCCCATTCCTTCCTTTATTTTTCTCTTTCACTCTCATTAACATATTCTGTGTTTTTCTAATTTATCTTGTTTACTGTCTGATCTTTCTCACTAAAATGTAAGCCCCAGAAAAGCTGTTTTTTCTATATGGATCATTAGTGTATTTTCCACACTTACAATAGTACGTCACACAGAATAGGTATGAAATCCTGCCCAGACACTATGTGAATAAGCCAGGGCTAGCCTACAGGATGATAACGATACCACATGGAGCAAAAATGGGTCATCCCAGGCAAGGCCATCCTAGATCAGCCATCACCCAGCCACCCATCAGGCAATGGCAGATAAATAAGTGAGCCCAGCTAAGACCAGAAGAACCACCCATCCAAGCCCAGCCCAACCTGCTGGTCCAAGAATCATAAGATAAAAATAAAAAGGTAGATTTAAGCCACTAAAATTTGGGGTAGTGTGTTATATAGCAAAAGGTAAATGATAAACTTCTCTAAATCTTTTCCTATGTTTGTTACCTTCCTTCTTTTCTCAAGTAGTGGGGACTCAACTTCTCCAGAGCCTCCTTGGACTAAGCACATTCTCTTCCTGGGACCTTCCCCAATTGGTCCATCTGGAAAACTTATATTAAGGCTCAGCTCAATACCACCTCAATAATCTCCCCTCCCACCACCTGCCACCTCAGCCTCCTCTTTGAACTCATAGCATATATGACACATCTCCATCTTAGCATTTATTTATTTTTTTTTGTCCTTTTTTTTGAGACCAGCCGCACCACGCTCAGTCAGTGAGTGCTGTGAGCACATTGGTCATCCCTATATAGGATCCGAACCCGAGGCAGGAGTGCTGCTGTGCTCCCAGTGCCGCACTCTCCCGAGTGCGCCATGGCCTCTGCCCAGCACTTATTTTTTATCATCTCCCACAGAAGACTGCACATTTCTCAAAGGTTGAGATTATGCTTTATTCATCTCTATAACACATCACTTATAGTCTAGTACTTGTCACACAGGAGCACCTCAATAATAATTGGGTAAATAAATATGAAGTGCTTTGA
Source organism: Galeopterus variegatus (assembly GCF_000696425.1). NCBI lineage: Eukaryota > Metazoa > Chordata > Mammalia > Dermoptera > Cynocephalidae > Galeopterus > Galeopterus variegatus. The sequence continues at coordinate 718,667 of NW_007726413.1, read as the reverse complement.
TATCTCTCACTTCTGTCTTCTCTTCTCTATACCTACTGCCTTTACCCTCATGACAGCTCCTATCACAACTGACCTGGATAACTTAAACAGTTGCTCCCCAACCAGTCTTGTCTAGTTCTCCTATAGCACATTGTAAATACTGTCAATATCCAATTACATTACTTACATACAGTGTTCTTCCCATAAAATATTTGGCTCTTTCAAGGCAGAAACCATACACCTTTCATTTTTTAAAATCTAATGCCATGCCTAATAGGTTATTAATAATAGGAGGTTAATTAATAATTAAACTAATGTTAACAGTAAAAATCCTCTTTTCTGAAAAAAACTTTAATTCCATAAAGGTGATTTTCTATTGAGATGCTGATAACAGTCAAGAATATGAATATATTGTCTAAACTCAGTCATGTGTGGGAGAGGAAGAAATCAGCTCTCACCTTGTAGGCATTTTTCTGGAGGAGACATTGTGAGCCATTCATTTTGCCTGATCATGTCCCTATTCTATTCTTTACAACTTGATGTTCCAAACATTTCTCACTTTCCTCAAGCTTTCTACCCCATTCCCCATTTGCAGAGAATACCCTGTCCTGTATTGTCTCATTCACCGTCCTAATTGAAGTCTCTTCTACCAATTCATCTAATTTGAAGTTTTTAATATTCAAAGAATGTTGCTGGGAAAACTGGAGATCCAAGTGCAAAAGAATGAAACTAGACCCCTATCTCTCACCATGTACAAAAATCAACTCAAATGAATTAAAGACTTAAATGTGAAACCCAAAACTATAAAACTACTGGAAGAAAACACAGGAGAAATGCTTCAGGACATAAGACTGGGCAAAGATTTTATGAATAAGACCTCAAAAGCACAGGCAACAAAAGCAGAAATAAACAAATGGTATTACATCAAACTAAAAAGTTTCTGCACAGCAAAGGGAACAATCAACAGAGCAAAAGGAAAACCTGAAGAATGGGAGAAAATATTTGCAAACTATTCATCCAGCAGGGATTAATATCCAGAATATACAAGGAGCTCAAACAACTCAGTAGTTAAAAATAATAATAATGGGCCAGCCCAGTGGCGCACTGCTACAGTGCGCCGCTTGGGAAGCGTGGTGGCGCTCCCACCGAGGGTTCGGATCCCACGTACAGACCGGTTCCCGCTCACTGGCTGAGCGAGGTGTGGGAGCAACACCGAGGGTTGCGATCCCATTGCCGGTCCCGGTCCGGTATGGGCGCGACACTGAGGGTTGCGATCCGTTGCCGGACACGAAAAAAGACAAAAAGGAAAAAATAATAATAATAATAATAATAATCTGGTTTAAAAAATGGGTAAATGAGCTGAATAGCCATTTCATAAAAGAAGACATACAAATGGCCAACAAGTATATGAAAAAATCCTTATCATCATTAATCAGAGAAATTCAAATCAAAACCACAATGAGATATCATCTCACCCCAGTTAAATTGGTTATCATCAAAGACAGAAAATAACAAATGCTGGTGAGGATGCAGACAAAGGGGAACTCTTACACATTGTTGGTGGGAATGTAAATTAATACAGCCACTATGGAAAACAGTATGGAGGTTTATTAAGAAACTACAAATGAAACTACTGTATTATCCAGCAATTCCACTCCTGGGTGTATATCCAAAGGAAAGGAAATCAACATGTTGAAAGGATACCTGTATTCTCATATTTATTGCAGCTCTGTTCACAATAGCCAAGACATGGAACCAACCTAAATGTCCATCAATGGATGATTGAATAAAGAAAATGTGGTATAGAAAAGAAAATAAAAATTATAAAAAAGAAAGAAAGAAACCGTGGTACATATACACAATGGAATACTACTCAGCCATAAAAATAAATTCTGCCATTTGCAGCAGGCAACATGGATGAGCTTGGAGAAAATTATGTTAAATGAAATAAGCCAGTCACAGAAGGAGAAATACCACATGCTCTCACTCATATGTGGAAGCTAAAAAAGTTGATCTCGTACAAGTAGACAGTAGAATAGTGGTTGCTAGGGACTGGTAAGGGGAGGTGAGGGGTCTAGGGAGAGGGTGGTCAGTGAATACAAAACTGTAGCAAGATAAGAAGAATAAAGTCCAGTGTTCTACAGCACAGTACGGAGACTACAGTCAACAACAAATCACTGTATAATTAGAAGTAGCTAGTACAGAGGATTTTGAAGGTTCCCAACACAAAGAGGGACAAATGTTTGAGGTGATGGATATGCTAATTACCTTGATGTGATCATTGCACACTGTATTAATGTACCCAAATATCACATTGTGCTACATAAATATATACACTTATCAGGGGTCAATTAAGAAAAATTAAATTAAGAAGAAAAAAATTTTCAGAGACAGAAGTAGATTAGAGGTTACTAGAAACTGGGGGAAAGAAATAATGGTAAGTTACTGCTGAATGGGTACAGATGAGGAAACAGTTCTGGAAATAAAGGTGATGGTCACACAGCATTGCGAATGTAATTAATTCCACCGAATTGCATGTTTTAAAATGGTTAAAAAGGCAAACCTTATGGGTTTTATATATATATACATATATATATATATATATATATATATATATATATATATACACACACACACATACACATATGCATACATACATATATATACACACACACACACATACATTTTTTACCACAATAAAAACATTTCAAAGAAGTCGAAGAATAGAAGAAATCCCTTCATTAAGTGTCCCCAAGAGCTGCCCATTAGTGGATTAATGTAGATCTGCTCAAAGACTCTGCCCTTTATGCCCAACGGCATTATCAACATCTAGTATGAAGACACAGAAAATATATTTATCACATTCATAGATGACCCAAAACTGAAATGAAGACCTTCTACCTCAAATCCATTCACTCATCCAACAAATATTTATTTCATGCTCACCTACTATGTGCCAGGACACTGTTCTAAGGATCGGGAGATAGCAGAGAACAAAAAATACCAAGTCTTTTCTTTCACAGAGCTTCAATTCTAAAAGCAGAGATACACATTTAACAACAACAAAAAACAACTAATAAATGTAAAGAATAAGCGAAACTAACACCATACACTGCCACCATTGTGACCAAACATACCACATACCACAGTCGTGGGGGTTGGGGGGAGCACCTTACATCCTGAGATAAACTTTAAAATATCCTGTCTAGGATCAGTCCTCAAAATAAATGAGACCTTGAGCCCTGTCCCAAAAACTGCTAACTCAACAGTGAACGTGTTTACCTCTGACTTTTGCAATACCAGCATCTGTAGACATATGATGACCCTACAGATAGAATAATTATGTGAGAAAACTGCCGTCGCTTCCCATTACAAACAGCTAACTAATGGTAACCTTAAAGAGCTTTTTTCCTTAAACACATTCTGTGTCTTTTACTTTTTTCCTTACACACTGTGGAGAGCCAGTTCTGAAGGCTGGTCTTCCCTGCAAAACATTGTAAGCAAAAATCTTTTTTTTTTTCTTAGTGCTATTATGTCTGAGTTTTTCTTTCTCCCACTGGAGCTAGATAAGCTGTGTTACCTGAGAAATCTAACACTCAGACCTCTTTCACCCAGGTTTGCCTTTCGTAGCTCCAGGAATAAAAAACTGTGGAAATGTAGCTCTTACCTATGGCGACTTTTGATTTCTGTTTCTGTTTATCTTTTAGTTTCTGGATTAGGGAAGGGTTTTGGCCAGGTTCTGTTTTACACACAACCACTGTTCTATTCCCTCTGTGAGTTGCAGGGATGTTCAGGAGATAGGTTTCAATTATATTGTCTGACTGTCTGGTTTCCATTGAGTGGCAGATGACAGGGAATCTGGTGGTCTGTTGCTTTGCATTACCTGGCCCCCCACAGATTTGTCACCCCACTTCCCCTGGGTGACAGAGATACAAAGGATTACTCAAAGCCCATCTCTTCTGAGCAGTGAGAGGCCCGGAAGTGGATAATCTCCTGGAACCCTCAAGAGAGAGGCATTCCTTCCTTGGGAAATTAACACTGAATTGGGGTTCTCTTCCTGCATTTATTTTCCAGACCAGGAAGTTGAACAAAGGTGGGATTATAGTTTAACAGTATAGGCTGGTAACTTTCAGTGAAACAAGCCAGATGACATTCCAGTAGACAATTAAGTGGTCCTATCAACAACACTTTGATCTTAGCAAACATTCCTTCTTAACAGCAATTTCTCAGTATCTTTACATAACAACCAGTAACTAGTCTGTCTTTGAGCCAGCAACATGCTGGGCCACAATCCTTATCTTGCAAGAGAGACTTATACCCTGAGGGAAATTTCCAGTCCTCCACAAGGTCAATATTTGAAACTGCAAGGCTTTGGAAAACCAGGCCCTGTGAAGTACATATGCTTTATAGTATATTTCACAGTGGTCTCCTTATATTTTTTCCTTTTTATTTTTATCAGTTATCTTTCTGATGTATCCTGGCATCTGAACACTTGTCTCATTGCCACCGAGCCATGAAACCATAGTTTGGTCAGATCAATGTGTGGTCTCAACCACAGTGTTGAGAACTCACTCAGGTCACATCCTCAACCACTGATAATACATTTTTATTTCCAGCTATCAGTAAGATATCTGCACTGTTCAAGTTCAAATCACTCAAAAGAAAAAAGTTCTGTGCTCCCTGAAACAGAGCCATGCCTGGATCCAGGACCATCACAATGAGAACATCTTTCATATGGACTGTGTCACTCCCCTTCTTGACACTGCAACTGACCCATGAGATTTTGCCTACACTCAGCAATTTGGGCTTTGTATCTACTTTTGACCATGACTGAAGCTGCTAGTTCTTTGTGTGTCTGTGCCCTTTCTTCTACTCTCAGAAGGAAATTACTTAACCTATAACAGTGGAGGAGTAAAGACTGTTCAGGAATGAAGGTGGAAGCAGAAAGGCCAGGTAGGGCTAATACATCAGTGCAAGCAAGAGATGGCAGTGGCTTAGACTATGCATAAGAAGTAACTTCATTCAGGATATGTCAAAGGCTGAGGGTGACAAGGAATGGGTGTAAGGTGTAAGAAGAAGCAACGAGCCAAGAATGACCCCAAGATTTTTGATAAATGACCAAATAAAAATTCAGAATTACTTTTACTGTTCAGGAAAATTAAATGTCATATGAATATGTAAATGTAGCTCTTGGGTTTAAAATTCCAACTGCAAAAATACAGGATAAGGGAAAACTGACCTTACAATACTCAATGAGAAAATGAGCTAGGGATCTTGGTGGGCCTCAAGTTCAACGCGATTTGCATGACAATCAAAAGAGACTACCATTTAAAATATAGCAGAAGTAGCATGTCTAAGTTGAGGGAGATGATGCTTTCACTGTATTCCACACTAGTCAGTTGACATCTAAAATCCCCTCCGTCACTAACATTCATAAATCTTCAAATCCATTACCTAGAAGGAGCTAGGTGACGTACTTATTAGTGGTCTTAGTGTGTGATGTATGCACAGTTCTCTCCTCCATTTGGAAGGTATCACAAAGTCCACATTTTAAAATATCAAATTATAAGCTACAGTATCATCTACTGTGTGCTAAGTACCTCACTAGCATGCTTACATATATGATTCCTGGGCTTTCTCTGTGATTCCTTCCCAACAAAAGACTGAGCCCTCCATTCGTCCACACTGAGCTTCTTATTTGTCTTTGGGGCTTCTTTTTCGGACAGACACGGGAGTCAGAAGAAAAGTGGCATTACCCAACCTACGTGTGTGTATGTGGTGTGTGTGTGTGTGTGTGTGCACGCGCGCGCGTTCGTTACAGAAGCAATATACCATGACAACAGTCGACCATGTCAAAAGACGTGAGTTCTGAGTGGGTCTCAAGCTTCTACTTTCCAGATGACTTCAGGCTAGCGTCCTTTCCCTGCATTTCAGTGTCCTGTAATGGAGCAAATAATGGCCCACCAGGAGAGGCTCCACGCCTACCCAAAAAAGAGGGTCTCATGACAAACGGGGTGTCCTACAATCAATGGTCACCTATGGAGCAGTTGTGAAGTACAAGACAGTATAATTAAGCCCTTAGGAGGAAGATGTGCTCTGAGCTCGCCAGAGAGAAAAAGGACAAAGAAAAAGGAAATGAGAAAGTGAAAAAGTACACTAGGCAGGAACAAAAGTCCCTCCTTGGGAACTGGTTTAAGAAGTGCATCTCTCTAAAAACATCTGTCTGAGGTACCAGGGCTTTTAAACACACTAGCTGTAATGGAGTGCAAGAGAGGTCACTGCCACAGATGAATGCAGTATTCGTCGAACAGCAGCAATGGATGGTTTGTGTAACAAGAACAGATGGTTCTGCTAGGGCAGTCTCTCCCCTGTCCTTTCCGCCCACGCTTATAATGCAGGGTGTAACGTCGTGGGACAAAGATCAAAGAAGGAAATGCCAGCCACTTGGGCAGCACATGAAAACTATTCGAAAGAAAAGACTTGAAGCAACTTCAGG
>NW_007726413.1:711067-711743 GCF_000696425.1 Galeopterus variegatus | reverse complement strand
AAACTATTCGAAAGAAAAGACTTGAAGCAACTTCAGGTAAATTAGTGTTAATTCTCAGTTTCCCGGATGCCCATTATAGTCCACTCCAGACAACATCTCACCAATTGAAAACCACTTTCTTTTGTCTCTTTTCTCTTTAGTCTGTGGGCATTTAATTTCCACAAAAGAAGAAAAGAAAGAGCCTTAAAACATAAGAACCCAGAAAATCAAAACTACTATTCCTTTTAAGCACTTCCAAGCTAGATCTACTAAAAACTGTTTGGTCCACCGGTTTCATACTGAAAAGTTTAGCTGGCTGAAAACAGTACTATTTTACAACTAAAAAGGACACAAGAATTCAGAAATCTGGCAGAGCATAAGGTCTCCACATTTCCATTTTAAAGCAACATCATTTTTCCTTAAGATGTATATTTTATTTCTAAATGGCTGGACATGACCTTTATAAGTGTGGGTTTCTGTCTGCAGATAAAAAAAAGTCATTCCTGTTTCTCATTCTTTTGTTTCTATTAATCACTTTCTCTCTTTACATATTATATAATCAATAGAGACATGTCCATTGCCCTTCTAGATGATTTCTATTATTCCTCATCACAGCCTTTGTTTTAATTCCCTGTTTCCCACCAGGTATTAAATATTTAGATATTGAGTCTAAACTGTCCCATCCCTGCCTCTGTCA
>NW_007726413.1:708700-709652 GCF_000696425.1 Galeopterus variegatus | reverse complement strand
AAAATATTTGGGATATCTGTCTTATCAGATTTTTCATGACCTAAAAAATTAACCATAAAATCCCAATAGCAAATTTTCACCATGCCACTTGCACAAGTATCCCTGCAGCAGACACAGTAAAGTATGAACCCAACACCAGTTCCTTTACTTGTCTTAAGAAAACTTTTCCAAAACTTGAAAATAAGACAAAAAAGATGACTGCACATCCTTGTAATGTCATACTGGAGCCCTGTCTAATGGGCCCACTCATAGATGATCTAATTCTCCAGGAGAACATATCTTTGTTTATTTTACTATACTAATGATTAGGGCCCATGTTCTGGTGATTTTACCTGTTAATACACATTTTTGTCTAGTCAAGATACCAATGATTTTGTCCACTTGTCTTCTATTGTGGTTTCCTTATGGTTTTATTGTCCTGTTGGACATTAACCAGTTTTGTCTCTAACCTAGCAAACTATTTCAGCAAATTATCTCTCAAATTCTTCTTTGACCTACCTTTACCTACCCTGTTCATTAATAGATTAAATTGCCTCATTAATAGATTAAATAAATGTTGACACATACTCATTCTTTATCTGTATGAGTCATGTTTTATTTCTTTGAAAATTACACTTTGACACCTGCCTCTATTTCCTCTCCAGCCTCTCTTCTAGTCAGAGATAGCCATGTAACACACAGTTCCAGTCAATCAGGTAAGGTAGGAGTCTGAATGAAGTTTCTAGAAAAGTTTTTGCTTCCCTGATAAATAAGACAGTTGTTGCTGGCACTACCCCTTTACTCTCCTTTCTGCCGGATCATCGACAGGATCTCTAGAGCTGAGGCAGCTAATCTTGCTCCCAAGAGACAATAAAAACAAAGAAAAGGCTAAGAGACTCTCAGAGATGCCAGCCCTGACATTGCTGAGCCCACGGAACAAGAGCGACAGCTATTAACCTCTGAACTTCTTATA
>NW_007726413.1:700198-707885 GCF_000696425.1 Galeopterus variegatus | reverse complement strand
CATCGCTGAGCCCACGGAACAAGAGCGACAGCTATTAACCTCTGAACTTCTTATGTGAGCAAAATGTACTCCAATTTGTTCAAGCCACTGTAAATCAGGGTTTTTTTCTTGCTTTCAACCCAACTCATTTTCAGCTGATACAATTCTTTAGCCTCCTCTATGCTTCCCATTTTGTAAGTTTCCAGATTTTCAACCAGAAAGGCAAGTTCTGCTCAGCCTGAAGTGTACACTGCAAAAGAGCACACTTTTCAAAGAGATCATGGGGTGGGCTTAGCAATGCTTTATAGCAGTTTCTAAAAATGCCTCTAGCATTCACCTTCCCCTCCAAACACCAAAGCTGGTGAATTATAAACTAAGGAGACTGCCTCCTTCCAAGCGTGTTTCTTCCTAAAGGTTTGAAGACCAGAGGTGTTCCCTGTAGAAAGACAGTAAATGGGAATGGTCCCCAGTGGCCTTGCAATGCCAGGGCTCATCTTTCCCTTCCCCTCCCACTCTCTGGGACTGATCTGGACTGAGACTGGCCTTACCTTTTCTCTAGTTTACATTCCCAGTGAGTGGAGCCCCAGAGAACATGAGCTGACAAGCAAAAACAACTAGATCCTGAAGAATACTAAACACATAACTAAACTCAAACCTGTTCGCCTAAGCTTTGCTTTCTTCTCACACAGGGATAATCAAGAATTTTTTTCCACAGCTGCTAGTTGTGTACTCAAGGCTAATTCCTGGTTTCTCACAAAAAGGAGAGTGCCACTGTTCACAATAGCTAAGATACGGAACACACTAGGTGTAGCTCATTACTTGTTTTCATCATACATGGAGAAAACTTCAATTCGTCTTTGGAAACTGCTATAAAGCATTGCTAAGCCTGCTCCATGATCTCTTTGGAAAGTGTGCTCACACTAGGTGTTCATCAACAGATGAATGGATAAAGAAAATATGATATATACACACAATGGAGTACTATACAGCCATTAAAATAAGAATGAAATTCTGTCATTTGCAGCAACATGGATGAGCCTGGAAAACATTAAGTTAAATGAAATAAGTCAGGCACAGAAAGATAAACACCACAATTCTCACTCACATGTGGGAGCTAAAAGAAAAAAAAAGTTGAGCTTACAGAAGTAGAGAGTAGAACTGTGGTTGGTACAGGCTGGGAAGGGGAAGATTTCCCTGAAGATTCCTCAGGCTTCAGTAATCCCCTCTGAGCTCGCTCCTGTGGAACTATCTCCAGATAGGACAAAAGTCTGTTATGTCCTGTGTTATGGACTTCCAACATTCCTTTTGCCTCTTAAAATGATAGTGGTTGCTGCTTCTTTCTTTTGTTTTTTTTTTTTTTTCCTTTTCCTTATTTCTGACTCAATAGTTTATATGATCTCTACCATTCTCTTACCTTTCAAATCCTCAAAAACCCCACCCTTCTTTTCTTGATTTTCTCTTTCTTTCTTTTTCTGATTCTTTCTACCATAAGTGTAGAAAATCTGAGTGAAAAAAAGAGTGCGTAGATGAGAGCAAGTGGGAAAAGAAAATGACACGGAACATTAGAGAAGCAATAATATAATAGCTGATAATTGCCTGAGAGGAGGCTTCGGGTCTTTAGGAATATCTGGATTATGTCTAAATTGAAAGCAAGTTCATTTGAGTCCTTGTCAATTTTGCATTTGAGCCTAGACAGCCTAAGTTGGGCACCATTTCAGACTTTATGGGAAATGAGGCAGCAGGATAATCTCATCTCCAGTAAAGTTATCTCCCCTGGGATGACTCCCCTAAGTCACCTGGCCACTTTTTAATTGTCCTCTGGCCTAGGTAACTAAACCCCTGAATGGGCCTCAATAGGGTATTTCCTTAAATGATCAAGCAGAAAGCCTGGAAAATAACCTTGAAACCAAAGCAACAACTCCTCTGCTCCAGAAAAAGCAAGAATAGAAAGGGACACACCTTTGATGATGAGGTTATTTCTGTAACAATCACTGCTCAGAAGGGAAGAGGGCAGCCAGGGAGTATCCAGTGCCAAGAAGACCCTGGGCGAAGTGACCAGGTTTCCTGCTCCTCCTAACACAGATCTCCAAAAGGGCTCCCATTTAAGGGAGCACAAAAACACCAGACACACTTTCTCAACTATAAAAAAAAGTTTTAACATTATTTTTATTTTTTTTAAAGAAAATGTAATTTTATTAATATTATTTTTTACATTCTAGTGTGTCGTTGTGGAGCAGTTGGGAGGGAGGGAGAGGGGGAAAGGGGAGGGAAATGGATGGAAGAAGGAGAAAAGAGAAGGGGTGGGATTGAGGCCTATGGCGCCCCCCTCATTCCCATAGGGGAGACCAGGGGGCTTCCAGCAGTGGCTTGGTCATTGCTGGGCTGGGTGCAGATGTCAGGAGAGTGTGGCAAAATCCCTCCCCCGCCCACCATCACAGCTCAGGGAACCCGAGGCCCTCCTTGTTGTGGCTTGGTGGTCATCACTGGGCCTGTTGCACATGTTGGGGGGGGCATGGCTGAGGCCCAAGGCCCCCCACTGCCCCAGCTCAGAAGAGCCCAGAGAGCTTCCTGTAGCGGCTTGGTGGTTGCCACTGAACTGGCTATGGGTGTTTAGGGGGCGTGCCAGGAAGACCTTGGGCAAAGTGACCAGGTTTCCTGCTCCTCCTAACACAGATCTTCAAAAGGGCTCCCATTTAAGGGAGCACGAAAACAGCAGACAGTCTTTCTCAACAGTGAAAATAGAGATTTAAAATATTTTTTGTTTGTTTCTTCATTGTACTTTTCTGTACTGATAAGTTGTTTTAATAGAGAACACTTGCCATTTTTACCTAAATAAATAAATTAAATTTTTATTCTAAAAGTGACTACAAAAAACACCCCAGCACTAAATGGAACTGCCGCTTAGGTTCTCTGCCATTTTGGATTGTTTGTGCTGCTGATCATTCCATTAAACGGGTAAATGAAGTCGTGGTTGCCTGTAATGGCAGCCCCAACACTGACCCTCTCATGGCTTCTTCTTGTTTTAGGAACCTATGGGCTTTCAGAAAATGGATCTTGGGGCCGGCCCGGTGGCGCACTGGAGAGTGTGCCGCTGCGGCGGAGGCGCTCCCACCAAGGGTTCGGATCCCATGTGGAGACCGGTTCCTGCTCACTGGCTGAGCGTGGTGTGGGCGCAACACCGAGGGTTGCAATCCCGTTACCGGTCAGTAAAAAAGACAAAGAGGAAAAAAAAAAGAAAATGGATCTTGTTTAAGCAAAAAGAAAAACCCTTTTTTGAGGGTAATTATTTTGTCTGACTCTCATTTTGCACAAGTCTTTCTCAGAATTGACATTTCCCTGAGAGTGGCAAATGTCTCCAGCTCAATGTCAAGTGCAGCGAAGCCTTCTATTTTCCTTAAAGCAAAAAGGTTTCAAATATATTTTACCATCCTGACAGCAGTGACAAATGGGACTTTAACTCAAATGGATTACAGATGGGCTTTCTGAACCACACAAAACTCCATGCAAATAAGGAACCACCAACATTTTTTTTTTTTTTTTTTGAAATGTCAGAAATACTCATAGGGTTTTTTTTTGACATTTATTTTTTAAAAAACAATTACCAGCTCCCCTTTCTTCATTACCTTTTCATTTATTATCAGCAGTAGAGTGATGTGGGATGCATGGCTAGGAAGGGCCAAGGGAGAAGGCAAAGTCAGGAAAACAAGGGGCTCTTTGACCAGATCGCAAGTGTGTGTTCACAGAGGGGTAAGCGAGCAAATGCCTTACACCAGCTGCTGGTCTGAAAAACAGATAAACAGAGGTCGACAAACTTTTTCTGTGAAGGGTCAGATAACATATATTTTAGGCTTTTCGGGCAATGGGGTCTCTGTCGCAGCTCCTCAACTCCTCCTTTGTGACATGAATGCAGCCATAACATTATGTAAATGAGTGAGTGTGGCTGTGTTCAAATAAAACTTTTTTACAAAAATAGGGAATGGGCTGGATTTGTCCACAGGCCAGATTTGCAGACCCCTGGGTTATGATGTAGGTGGTATTTAAATAATAGTGCTTGGCCAGAAAAGAGGGCATTACAAAACCTCCTTCCCAGAAGCCTTCCACGGGCCAAGGAGCTGGAGCAGGTTGGGGGGCTTTACCCGCTAACAGCAGCCTGTCTACAGCCTGGATTCCTGAATTATGGTATCACCTCAAGGAAAAGATTAAGGAAAAAAATTAGGGCTGGCTGGTTAGCTCAATTGGGAGAGCATGGTGCTGGTAACACCAAAGTCACAGGTTCAGATCCCTTCACCGGCCAGCCACCAAAAAAAAAAAATTAAAGTCTTTCATAGATATGAGATTTTCTTCTACCCTCCTCCCGGAAAGACTCCAAACAAAAAATAATAATAATAACTGATTGGGCCTGTCTCTAATTACTTAGCTAAATTGCTTAATAATTGGGTTGGTGTTAAGTTCGGGGAGACCACAATGGCTTGTGACCCTCTGAGGAGTGGGGATGCCACAGAAATAGTGCTCTGACAAAACCTGCAGCAGACAAAGAAATTATCTTTGAAGCATCCCACTCCCCAGCCCAGGTGCCCAGGACCCTCCTTGTCTGCTAGCACTCCCCGAAAACACACACATACACATACACACACACCACCAGCCTACAACTTTCCTTCCTCCCTACAAGCTCTCAGCTAGGTACCACTAGAAACCTATTAGCCAAACTAATTCAGGCTAACATGTTAATGAATAATAATAGCTGCATGTCTTTTATCTCTCAGAAGTTTGAGAATTTTTAAAAAGAGTCCCTGACAACAGGTACACGAAAACATGCTCAACATCCCTCACTAGAAACCTATTAGCCAAACTAATTCAGGCTAACATGTTAATGAATAATAATAGCTGCATGTCTTTTATCTCTCAGAGGTTTGAGAATTTTTAAAAAGAGTCCCTGACAACAGGTACACGAAAACATGCTCAACATCCCTGACCATCAGGGAAATGCAAATCAAAACCATTTGAGACATCATCTCACCTCAGCTAGACTGGCTATTATCAAAAAGACAGAATAACAAATGCTGGTGAGGATGCAGAGAAAGGGGAACTTCCTACACTGTTGGTGGGACTATAAGTTAGTACAGACATTTTATGGAAAACGGTATGAAGTTTTCTCAGACAACTACAGATGGAACTGCCATATGATCCAGCAATTCCACTGCTGGGCATATACCAAAGGAATGGCAATCATCATGTTGAAGGAATACCTGCACTCCCATGTTTACTGCAGCTCTGTTTACAATAGCCAAGTTATAGAACTAACCAAAATGTCCATTGATGGATGAGTGGATAAGGAAAATATGGTATATATATATACAATGTACCTCACAAATATTTATAATCCATTATGATTCAATAAAAAAAAATTAAATTTTTAAAAAGGGGGCCCTGGATTGGGCAATTCCTTTACCCAAATGAAAGATCCTGTAATGGAGAGGAGGACAAACATTTATTTTTAGATATTTACTCAGGGAGCCCTCTCCTTCTAAAAACATGCCACATTGACGCCTGCCAATTCTTTCTTTGAAAAAGTAGATCCTAACTATGCTGCATGATGACAGAAAAAAAATTTTTTTTAATTGAAGGCCTCATCCTGATATCCAGACATCCAGAACATCAAGAACTTTAGAACAACCATATCCTGGACACACATCTCCATCCACTTCTTGCTTTTTTAAAAGACCTGTATGTTCAGGTAACACGGGACTTGGTGGGGTTATTACACTATGAACATGGAGACTTGCTACAGAACTGGTCTGTGTGGCTTCAAGGTGGAAAGCCAGAGATCTTGCCTCAGTGTCCCCTGGCCCAGTGGGGGCCTCCCCCAGGGAGCCCTGGCCCTGTCAGTCCCTCTTCTACCACTGATGCAAGATGAATGCATCTCTGGAAGTTAAGCTGCCCTTTAAGGGGTTCATCTTGCACCAACAGGCAGCCAGGCAGTTTCCTTTGCAACAATAGTGTTCAAAGCCTTAAAAGAATTAAAAAAAAAAAATCCCAAAGCACATAGTCTCTAAGTCACAGAGCAAGACTGAGGCAGGACCTGTGACTCTGGTTTCCAGACCCATAGACCTTATACTCTACCTTGTTCTGCCCAACCTCACTCTTTAAATAGACAAGTTTCATCTCTTAAAAAATGTTTGGCCTTTATCTAACTACATTTAATAAGAAGAAAGAATTCTGAGCCCCCAGCTTCGTGTACTCCAACAGCTGTGACCTTAGAGGCACCCAGAGAAGATGTGCTTCTAGGGCCCTATTTCCTGGTAAATGCAATGAAAGCCTCAAAGTCTAGGCTAATATAATCCTCACTAAAAACTCTCTCTCTCTCTGACCTCACCTGAAGCACTGTGGAGTGGTTTTAAAGCCTTGTGCAAAGGCTTTTCTCAGAACCATTTAGTTTAGCCAAAGGGATGAAGGTGGGGAGAGGGGTGCTTTTCCTCTCAGACTACAGAGCAGCAGTAAGGCTCTATCAGCAGTGGGAATCTGATGACTGGCTTCTCTGGCAAAGCACCAAAAATGGGGAGCAGACTGGGATCAGGACTGTGCCCCTGGATAAAGTATGATGATCACCACCATAGGCAAGAGACCTTTTTCTAATTAAACTCTCCCTTACCTCCCAGGAGAAGTCTTGCCCAGCCAAGAGCCCCAGGACCAAATGAGTTGCAGAGCTGTGAGAGATAGAACTGCAAAAGAAAAATCACCCCATGAACGGGAGCTTTGGCTCACTGGAGGAAATCACGGGGGAAACGACTCCGGTCAGAAGGCCTGAGATGAGGCTGCAGCGAGTCTGAGGTGAGGCAGTCACATGCGTCCAAAGGCATCACCAGCGTCCCAACATCCCAACGGCTGCCACGCACAGCCAGGCAGTCCCTGCCTTGGCTTCGTCCCAGTGTCTAAGTCACGGGGCAGTGTACACAAAAGCACTTGGTAGTGCTAACGAACAGTGTTATTGCTGGAATTCAAGGGAGGGACCAAAATAAGCATGAGGTTTATGGGGAAAATGACCAGGAAGGGAATCCAGAGGCCTGAGCTGCAAACCGAGCACTCGCCCAGGCAAACCCTGGCCCAGACCCAGCCAAGCATCCCTGGGACTGAGCCAAGGCAGCCTATGAAGGAGATAGGATTTGTCTTTGACCCCAGTCTCTCTCCCTGTCAGCATACGCAGTGGACCCTTGAACAACACAGGGGTTAGGGTCACCCACCCCCACACACAAGTCAGAAGTCCACAACAGCTTGCTCTTCCCTCCCCAGTCATGCAGGAATAGTTAACTACTGAACTTCAATAACTTACTGTATTAGTCAGTTTTCTTGCTTATGACAGAATACCTGAAACTGGGTCATTAATAAAGAAACAGAAGTTACTTCTTACAGTTTTGGCACCTGGGAAGTCCAAAGATGGGTGAGGGCCTTCTTCCTGGTGGGGACCCTCTGCAGAGACCCAAGGCAATGCAGGATATCACATAGGGCCGGGGCAAGAGCACGTTAGCGTGCTTCTTCCTCTCCTCATAAAGCCACCATTGCCACTCTGTGATAACCCACTAGCCCATTAATCTATGAACGAATTAATCTATTCATGAGGGCATAGTCCCCTGTTGGGCTACGCCCGGGCCACCAGCCATTTTGGGAAAGTACCTCAACCATTTTAAACTTGCTTCGGGCTGATTCTGGGAAA
>NW_007726413.1:693668-695828 GCF_000696425.1 Galeopterus variegatus | reverse complement strand
GCTGGTCCGGGGTCCCTTCCCGCCCTGTGTTGTTGGTCCCCAGTGGCGAGGAACCAACAGTCCCCATTATCCAATCACCTCCCAAAGGCCCCACCTCTCAACACTGCCACATTGGAAATCAACCTGCTGCACGAACTTTGGAAAGGAAAAACATTCAGACCACAGCACCTACTAACAGCCTACTGTTAGGTAGGCTACTTAAGTATTTGTTAAGTAAAAATTTTCCAGTACATTTAGTGAAAAAAAGCCACATATAAGTGGACCTGCACAGTTCAAATCTGTGTTACTCAAGGGTTTCCTATACTTTACCCTCTCCATGCCCCAGGTCCTCAGTATCTTTATGCAGTTTCCCTTCCAAGCCTGTCTTCTTCCTAAGACGCCAAGCCCAGAAGATTCTCCCGTTCTCTGTCAAACTTACCCTCCAGAGCTGTATTTCTCCCAGGACCTCTGTAAACTAGTGATAATGAAGATAACGTTTTCAAGCTGGAGATTTGCATATTAACAAGGTCTTCCAGAATCAGTGCCTTAATGAAAAACTGTGACTCAGCTTCTCAGAATTGCCAGCACCTACTCAGACTAAGAGGAAGGAAAATTGACATTGCCTGCTGTAACCAAAGCCCATAGGTTAGGCATGAAGCTGGATCACACCTTTATGTCATCTGAATGTTTCTGAGCCCCATCTCCTCTTGGTAGCTAAATAACAGCAAAACCTCATGGAATCTTGAAATTAAAGCTTCATGAGCTGCGTGGTAGGGAAGAGAGGCAGGGGCAATTTAGAAGCAGTGTCCAGGAAAGCAATGAAGCTACCCCATTCACTCTAATCCAAGTCCTGTCTTTCAAGTCTCATCTCTACTTGGAAAGCAAGGAAACTCCCCACAGGCTCAAATCTAGCATAGGACTGAGTGAGAAGGGAGGCAGGGCAAGGTACACATGACCACTTCAATCCTCCCAAGCTAGAAAGGAGCAGAAACTGGCCAATGGGTTCCCATGGTAATTTTACAAATTCTGAAATTATTGTTTACAACACATACACATCTATATTTATTTTCCATTTTTTTCTTTTGGTTCTGATAAGATGAGTGTCCTGTGCCTCTTGGTGGTTAGGGGACATTTCCATATAATACTTAGAAGCTAGCATGTAGAGTTAAAAAGAAAAAATCAGAAGACTCATCTTTGATTCAGTAGGATCTCACCTGGAGCAGTGGTTGTATAAGGTACACTGATGCATATTTACCAGGTGAGAGAAAGATGCCAGAGTGAGAAAGGTAGATGGATTGATGGGTATGTGGATGGATGGTTAAATAACAAATAATGAGGGTAAAAATAGACCCAGTATCCTCAACAGAGGGTACATAAGATGTAAAGAGAGGGCGAAGAGACAGGACAGAATATGCCCTTCTACCATCAGGATAAATTTTTTTTCAATATCAAAATTACCTATGACTAAAAGATTCCCCAAAATCTCTCATATGAAATGAAATACTACCACCTCAACATTACTCAAAAAACTGAGAAGTAGTTTGATTACTTTAGTATGGTTTCCTTCCTCTGCTTTGACGTCTTTAGACTATGTAACAATTTTTCCATGACCATCAATGAAAATCGAAGTCCATTCCTTTTGACTGCAGAAGACAAAGCCTGAGGCACATGAGAGGTAGCAGAGAGTGAGAGGGAAGCGTAGCCACGGGGGGTGGACCAACCAGAGAAAGAAGACAGTGGAAGTGAACGCCTCCCTCCTCTTCCCAGAGACTCAGGGTCCCTAAGACTTACAACTCAGTAGGACAGCCGGCCAAGGACTCACATCTCCTGAAGCTACACAGTATTCCGCAATATACAGCACAAGATTATTCTGAAAATAGAGACTGTTGCATAAACGGTGTGGAGATGAAAATGAAGCTTCTCAGACTGCACTCCTATGGTTTTCTCTCCTGCTGTTTCTGCAACCACTCTTTCCAAACAGCACCAGTAGCATGTGGAAGCACAAACCGGAAATGAGAAAAATTATTTTAAAGACATATCTCTAATGCCGATCTTAAAATATTCAAAATAGGATTGAGTACTACCGACTTCCACAAAAGTGCTTGAGGATTTCTTGTGTTCTCGGCCCACTGTACAAAATATGGTGCCCCATTAAGTCCTATATTCATAGGGGTTTCAGTA
>NW_007726413.1:678013-691841 GCF_000696425.1 Galeopterus variegatus | reverse complement strand
TGGAGGCTGGAAGTCCAAGATCAGGTGTCAGCAGGATTGATCTCTTCTGAGATCTCTCTCTTTGGGTTATTTTTCTCCCTCTGCCTTCACATGGTCTTCCCTGTGTGTGTGTCTGTGTCTTTATCTCTTCTTATAAGGATACCAGTTATATTGGATTAGGGTCTGTTGTGAAAATAGAACAATTCGGTCAGGCTCCCCTCAACTTGGAGCCAGTTCAGGGTAGTTTGGTAAACATTATGTGTGTGGGTGGAGTAAGTGCACCTGCAGGACAGCGCCACTTTGGCTGGTGTTTTACTGCCTTTGGTGCCCGCCCTACACGGCCATGTTTTTCCAGACCTGCAGCTTCCAAGGACACTGTGGCCGGTTACCTAGCTCATAGACCTGCATGAAGGGGTCTGGTGACCCAGCCTGGCATGTGNAAATGCTAAAGCACATTTGCAGACACATTTTTTCAAATCAAATTATATTCCTATTAATATATATTATTATTTGAAATATATGTTCACACTGAAATGGTCTCTACATTACAAAGCTCACACTTTAAAATTCAGCAAACCTTTTTAGATTTACACATTGAATAGAAAAATGGTTTCTAACAAAACTGACAGAATTTTCAATCATTAACATACTTTGCTTTAACTATCGGAGACAGTAGTAGTTGCTAAAGAACAGTTTCAATTCCCTAGAAAAATAGTTGTGAATTTTCCCTCAAAATTATTTCATATAGAGCTCATATGAATAATAATAATGACAGCTTTTATTGTACAATTACTATGTGCTTGACACTGTGCTAAACACATTACATACATTATTCTCATTTAATGCTCACTTAATATTTATAAAATGTATACAGCAGTGCCTGGCATATAGGAAAAGATATGTAAGTGATGTTAAACAGAATAACCTAAATTATGCTGAGGAGCAGGTTTTATTATCCCTATTTAACATATGAGAAACCTGAGTGTAGAGAAGTTAAGTGACTTTACCAGAGTTATACACTTGTATGTATTATATATAGGATCCAGCCAAGGTTTATCAGACTCTAAAAGCTGTGCAATGCCATACTGCTCCTATACACTTCTTCTCTATAGCTGGCCCCTGTGNGGTCTGGGAGCTCCAGACCCAGCCCTAGCTCAACCATCGGCCCAGTCGGTGCAGGATTACTTAGTTAGACATTTAGTTGAGTACTGATAATCTGAATAAAATGCTTAGTTAGACATTTAGTTGAGTACTGATAATCTGAATAAACCTTCCAATCCTTGCAGGTAAAAGAGCCGTGACAACTAGTGTGGTTGCCTAGCTTTACAATTGGCATCACAAAAGGATTAAGAGCTAGACAATTGGTGCTGTGAGCAGGATTCCAGACATTGGCCTCGCAGTAGCCCTTGTCGTAGCCAGACAGGGTCCATACATGTGACCTCATTTTATCTTAATTATCACTTTAAAGATACTATCTCCCAATACAGTCACATTCTGAGGTACTGGGAGTTAGTAATTCAACATATGAATTTTGGGAGGGACACAATTCAGCACATAATAGTTTCTATCTTTGTTCATTTACTAGACTCTTTCCAGACATCTCTCAAAAGGTATTGTAGGGGATTGTAGAAAAATATAAACTTTAGTGTAGAAAAATATAAACTTTAGGGTAAAAGAATATAAACTTTAGTATACACAGTTTTGTAACAAATGCTTGCTAATGACATTCTAAGTAAAGCAGCTTCTAAGGGGCTATTAAGCAGCTTCTAAGGAGCTATTGAAATGTAAAGCAGCTTCTAAGGGGCTATTAAGCAGCAGGCGGGCCCAAGTACACTAAACATTCCAAGAAGGGGATGGCCCCCACCCAGTTCCAGGGACGGGCTGGTTCCTTATCTAAGAGCCTCCTGGCCAGGCCCTAAGGAAGATATACAATTGAAAGAAGCGCTGTTCCTTATTGGGGGTACCAACCTGCTAAAGCCCACCTGTAAATCTAAAGGTGCCACAGATCTATCGGGGTGCCAGCCTGCTAAAGTCTGCCCATAAATCCAAGGGTGCCACAGATAACCAACAACTCATCCTGTCATAAAGATCTGTTCAGGAAAAACTGTATAAAAAGTGCTTGTACTGTAAACTGGTAGTCACTTTTGTCTTGAGTGCTGAGTGACCCCAGCATGCTGGAAATAAACTCCTCTTGCATGATTGCATCGGACTCTGTCTCATGGTCTTTGTGAGGTGAGCCATCCCGACTTGTAGGGTTTGTGCATGGTGCACAGGTCTTACCTTTTGCATGCTGTATATGTCAGGCACTGACTCACATGCTGGTGGTACAAAGATGCATCTTCATAGACAACAACCACATTTAGCAGGAAAGATTTGCAAACTCAGTTATCACAACCTATGTACAGAAAGTACAATAGTAAAAGTAAGTANGCTTGCTAATGACATTCTAAGTAAAGCAGCTTCTAAGGGGCTATTAAGCAGCTTCTAAGGAGCTATTGAAATGTAAAGCAGCTTCTAAGGGGCTATTAAGCAGCAGGCGGGCCCAAGTACACTAAACATTCCAAGAAGGGGATGGCCCCCACCCAGTTCCAGGGACGGGCTGGTTCCTTATCTAAGAGCCTCCTGGCCAGGCCCTAAGGAAGATATACAATTGAAAGAAGCGCTGTTCCTTATTGGGGGTACCAACCTGCTAAAGCCATATACAATTGAAAGGAAGATATACAATTGTTCCTTATCGGGGGTACCAACCTGCTAAAGCCCACCTGTAAATCTAAAGGTGCCACAGATCTATCGGGGTCCAGTCTGCTAAAGTCTGCCCATAAATCCAAGAGCACCACAGACAACTGACAACTTATCCTGTCAAAAAGATCTGTTCAGGAAAAACTGTACAAAAAGTGCTTGCATTGTAAACTGGGGGCTGCTTTTGTCCTGGAGATGAAGCGACCCCAGCATGCTGGAATAATAAAACCTCATATTTATTGCAATGGTCTCTATCTTGTGGTCTTTGTGAGGTAAGCCATCCCGATGTGTGGGATTTGTGCATGGTGCACGGGTCTGAAACAACACCCACATCAAGGACATGCCAAGCAGTTATCCAGTCCCCAGGAATGTAAAAGTCAATGTAGAAGAGGACTAGAAGGAAAAGATGCCAGAGAGATGAGAAACCAATAGGGGGGAACTATTGAAGAAAGGTAAATGTTTCTGGCTCAGTTGGAGGAAGAGAAGAGCCCTGATTTGCTGATTTCTGCAACGTAAAGCCTCCTACCATGGCTGATTTAAAGCTATCAATGTGAAGTCACTGAACTCTGGAATTGGGTAGAGATGTTCTGAGCATCTTTGGGGGCACATTATTCTGCTTGCCACACCTAGACTCGCCTGGCTCTCTCCAGTGTGCCAACTTTATCTGCCGCTGCCCAAGAACCTTCAGTGAGTCCTCGTGTCTTCTGTATCCAATCCACAGTCCTCTACCTGGCCTTCAAGGCACTGCACAACTGCTCTGGCCACCATTATTCCCCCAGCTCCCTCCCCCAACCTCCCCAACCCTCCCTCACTCCCAAGGAGGCACCCTCACCCCCAGGCAGGCCAAAACTCACCATATATTACACCTCAGAAAGAACTTAAATTCATTTCAAACCACTTCAGAAAACATCCTGCTATCGCAATGCAATAAAATAAGAAATTGATGAAAGTCATAAGAGCAAGTCATTACAGTTAAAAACATGGCCTTAGGAATCAGAAAAATCTAGTTGATTTCCTGGTTTGCCAAGTAACCTTGGACAAATGACTTAATCTCTAAGCCTTAGTTCTCTCATCTATAAAATCAGTAAAAACAACACATACTTTACAGAATTTGGGGGCGAATTCAGTGACAGAATGAGTACAACATGGTCAGCTCAGTGCCTGGTACATAATAAGGATTTAATAAATGTTTGCATAATGTTGTTGTTATCATTGAAACAGAGTAAGGCTAGGCCTGTGAACCAAACTGACTCCATTTTCCTGCAGAGAACACTTTGTTACTTTTCCACTCCTTAGTCATGAGACCCCCCAGGGCAAATGATTACCCCATGGGATGCCCTAATAAAATAGACTGAGATAAGAGAGGAAACAGGTATTTACTGAATTGCAAAACCCCTCCCCAAGACTTGTTTACTGTAATAGAAAAAGTTACAGATTAACCTTAAGACTCCTTTAGGAATTCCCACCTACACACAAAGCTTCAAGGTGACCACTACAATGACCCTCCTGGGGCAACAATGATGAACACCACTGCCATCTTGGACCTACTGAGCATGCACCCCATGATGCAACCAAGAACCGAATGGGCTACCTCCAGTGAAACTGGCCTGTACCCCTTAACTCCTTTCCCTCTAAAAGACTGTACCGCTCCCCTCAGAGGGCTAGCTTTACTTTTGCTACCCCCCTTATGCATAAGTCTATCTCCTCTGCTGGCCTGTACCCCTTAACTCCTTTCCCTGTAAAAGACTGTACAGCTCCCCTCAGAGGGCTAGCTTTACTTTTGCTACCCCCCTTATGCATAAGTCTATCTCCTCTTTTAATAAAGTGTTGCTTGCTTTACTGCTGGGTACATTGTTCATTTCTATGAGTTTGGAATCCAAGAGCCTAATTTAGTCACTGGCGAAAACTGGAAAGCTGTGGGCACCAAGGAAGACTCTAGCTGCAAGAAGCAAGGGGCCACTGGGACTATTTTGCTCCCATGTCTCTGCTGCTGGCAAGTCTCTCCTGGAGTACCCAGCCTAAATTCTGACAAGGTAATGCTTTATTCTCTTTTACTCAGGAAGACTCTAGCTGCAAGAAGCAAGGGGCCACTGGGACTATTTTGCTCCCATGTCTCTGCTGCTGGTAAGTCTCTCCTGGAGTACCCAGCCTAAATTCTGACAAGGTAATGCTTTATTCTCTTTTACTCTCCTTTCTTCCCCTTTTCTTCCTCTTTAAAGTGACTGCTGGACAATTACGGCTTACACTCCTCCCAACCTGTGAGAAGCTGCTCCCTCCGGCCGGCAGCGGCTTGCACTGACAGGTAACTAGCAGAGGTGGGAAGGCCAGTCCTACGCCGTGCAGATCTTGCTTGAGCAGGTCCCCCATGACGGGGGATTCATGAGAGTGATGGGGATTTGTTCCCACGCCGTACAAGTAAGTGAGAGTCCGGAAGCAGCTAAAAATTTTTTTACCTTTCTCTGACTTTCTGAGCCCTCTTCTGCTGCTTGTGTCGGATTGTATCTGCTGCTATGTAGGTGCACCCTGCAGGGCTCAAGGCTATGCTTTGTTTCTCTGATTTAAATCTAGTCGGTACTTTTCTTCTTTGTGCCAACAACAGTGGAGAGAACTGCTTTTATCAATTACTGTGTCAGTGGAATAGGTTGGCCCCACCAATTGGGACTAGGATTAACTAGACCCCACTGCTCCTCTTTTCTCTTTGTTTATTTGCTTAGTTAGACATTTAGTTGAGTACTGATAATCTGAATAAACCTTCCAATCCTTGCACCAACTTTTGGACTTGCAAGTCATTTGTTTAATGGTAGAGGGCATGCCGAGGCTGGTCTGTCGGTAACATTATTAATATGTTCTAGGCACTGTGCTAAGTGCCGGGATACAGTTCCTGCCATCCTGGAGCTTACAGTCTAATGGGGCATGTAGACAACTCAAAAGTCAATTACACAATGGTAATTGTTCCTGGCGTTACACAAATACCTAGGAGGGTTATAAACTTGACTCGACAAGCTGTTTTCTCCAAGCAGCAGCCTTTAGGTCTGTTTGCAATGAAACACTTTCTCCACTCCATCACTGCAGCCCGGAAGGGTGATTTGCAGCTTCAGTGGTACTCAGCAGGAAACAACAAAAGAAAGAGGTCTGAATAACTAGACCTAATAAAAAACAAATGCTCTTAAAATGTCCTTTCCAGGCCCAGTGCTTATAGTTATCATACAGCTGTGTGGCTAAGAATTACAAAGCCAGAGCATAAAGGATTTTTCTTAATAGTATTAGTCATTCAGATTTCATATTCTAAGAATTAAAACAACAAAAATGCTATAGTGGTCAGTGGTGGCCAGGAGTTAGGAATGGAAGGGAATGTTAGGAAGGTAGATGTGGTTATAAAAGGGCAACACCACAAAGAATCCTTGTGGTGATGGAAATGTCCAGTATCTTGAGTGCAGTGATGTATTCACTAACCTACACATGTGCTAAAATTATATAGAACTAGGACTAGACAGCAGCGATGATTGTACAACATTGTGACTATACCAAAAACCACTAAATTTGATACTCTAAAATGGTTAAAATAGTGAAAAAATGTCTAGAACTAGATACACACACACAAGTAATGAGTAAATGCATAAAAGTAAACTGGCGAAATCCAAATAAGACCAGATGGATTGTATCAGTGTCAGTAGCCTGGCTGTGCTGTTGTGCTGCTATTTTGCAAAATGTTACCTTGGGAGAAACTGGACAAAGTACACACTGGGGTCTCTCTCTTTATTGTTGCTTATTACCTGCATACTAATCTACTATCGTTTCAATAGAAATTTCCATTTTTAAAAAAATATGACTGTAGTTTTCCAGGAAGACTGGTTTTATTGTATAATTTTATAATACTATTTGAAGATATTGGGGAAAAAATGCTTTTTTTCATTAATCAGAAATATTTCCTAAATGTGAAGTTTTTCCTCTCATGTTCAAAGACTATGTGCTATCCTAAATGGTCAGTGTTCTTTACTGACTACATATTTATATAGCCAGGAGGTTTCTGAAAAGTGACCTATCCTGAGAAGGTTGAACTACCTTTATTTTTTTCAATCTGTATTTCATGTCTGAGACTCATTTCTTCTCTTTTTTTTTCCATAGAAAGCAGATAAATAATTTATTCTAAAAGATGGCAGAAATAAGAAATTCATCCTGGAAATATAGTTTGATGTCATTCTGTTGGGACAGATCTTCCCTCTAAACACGCTCTCCTGCTGACTGCCCCACTGGAGTCTTATTTGTCTTGCAGCAGTTTTTAAACACTTCACTGATTCTCATGTTGTGAGTAGGCAGGAATCAACTTCAAATCCACAAATCCTAAGGAGAGAGAAACATATTTCTCACAAGAATGGCATCTTCTGTCTCAGAAGAGTGCATAACATTGCATGGAGTTGGCACAGTTTAGGTTTAAGTAGGCACATAGTTCATCAAAGAGTTAAAAAGGTGAAGGAAAAAATACTGCATTGTAGAATAAGATATTCAAATGTGGCATAAACGTTGAAGGCAGCTGATGCCCAAAACAGGTGAGCCAAGAAGGTGGTCTGGGTTTGGAGGTGATTTTGCACCAAGAAGGAATTTTCTTCATGTCAAGAGATAGTGGCAAACTGAACAGGTCACCAATGTGGTGATAACTCCCCAGTTAGGATTCTTAGGGATGAACCAAGGGAAGCTGATAAAGCCCCAGAACACACTCATCACCACAAGAGGTACTGTGAGGCTGTGATCTGCCACAGTTGTCACTGGAGCTTCCAGCCCCTGCCCCACCACCTCACTTTGGTCCCCCTGAGATGCATTTCTGTTAAAAATCCAGAAATAAAAGCAAATAGCATTTTTAAAAGTGGTTCTTTCCATCAATTTTGCTGTTACTCAAAATAGCCCCTCTCTTTTAAGTTCTTCAACCAATTTTATAAAGATCACATAGGGACGCTACACATAGATGCAAATTTGCAGATATGGTTGTGAACCACCATAGCTATACCTGGGTAGTCTTAATTCTAAGAGGTAAGTGTATTTCTCTGCACCACCTTCTCCCTCTGTGTCCCCTTCTCCCAAAGCCAGAGTTTACTATAACCAAAGACTGTAATTCCACTCATTGAACCTGCTTCCTGGTCTTGACACTTTGTACTGTGACCCAACACCTCTGATTTATGTTATGCACTCATGCCTCCTCATTCATGGGAGAATTGTGCATTTCTAACAAATATGTGACCTTCAAAGTAGCCCCCTTATGTGCCTATACACTTATTCCAACAATGATGTATGCTGATGCACAAAACATTTGGGAAATTCTTCATTACAATTACCTTAAAGGCTTATATAATATCCTTTTGTCTACCTTAAGGAGTGGGTGGGAATTTTTTCCTTTAAAGATGGAATTTGATGACTGAGAACAGCTAAATAGAATTCAGTTAAAGTCAGTAAATAATGTGAACAATGAAGCTTGTTAAAAAACTACTTTTTCATCCAAAATAACCATAAAGCAATGAGACTGAATTTTTAAATGTGTGTGACTCGTAATACTAGTTTTGAAAGGAAAACAAGAATTCCTATTGTGTTTTAGGAAATGACAGCAGCAGAATAAATGTGTGCCATCAATCCCATGGGGATCTCTTTAAAAGACACAATTACTTCGGTAGATAATTTCTGGAAAATGCATACCATCAGGGGTACAGGTTATAAAAAGAGGGAACCAGAGCTCCCAACTTGTACCCCCAGACCATCGACAAAGCAATGTTTTGCCAAGCCCAGAAGGGGGACATAACTTTTGGAACTGTGAGACATACAATAACAGAATTGTCAAAACTACATGAAAAGTCCATAAATTGTGAAATAACTTATAGAGTAATATAATTTTTTTATTCAACAGAGAAAATTGAAAAAAGGGTCATAAGCACCATTGAACACCATCGTAAGGCGAAAACTACCACTCACAACCCTCCAAAATCATTTGTTCCATCTATACCTGAGTAGAGTATTTGTTTAAAGACTTAAAAATCAGGCTTTTTATTTTGTAGATGCAAGTCATCTTTGAGATATATGTAAAGTATTCAATCCCCATACCATGCAGCCACCCCACCACCACCAAAAAAAAGAATATATGCAAAGTGCCTGGCACAAGGAACGTGTTCAGTAAATGCTGTTATTAAGCTTCCTATCACCCATGCTGGGCTGGGTTGAATTACTGTCTCTGTTCTTAAAACAGACTGTGTCTAAGATTACCAAATTATTAAATCCTAACAGTTGGGTAAAACAAGCTCATTTACAAGTGGAATTCACTTGAGGCTAATCTCTTATCCTCATAATTCTCAAAAACGCTAAAGTGGGAGTGGACTGGAAGCCTTGGTGCCCTTTGCAGAACATGGAAATAAGGCAAGCAAGACAGTAAAGGGTCCTCAGTTTCCGAGGCTTTGTTTGGTTTTTTTTCCTTTCCTAACTACCTTTCCCATCCCCATTAACTTCAACTAGCCAGTAAACTGCAAGACTTACCAAAAAAAGGCTGCGGAAAATACAAAATACTGTTGCAACATTTATGCCCACAAGCAAGGGAAATGAAAATAAGAATGACCCCCAGCCACGTGTTTCTGCTAAAACCACTGCCTATTAAAACCACAAGAACAGACAACTTGTGGTTTTAACAGTTTAACTTTCAACTCAACTTTTCAATCCAACTCAGCTTCCCCCATTAACTTCAACTAGCCAGTAAACTGCAAGACTTACCAAAAAAAGGCTGTGGAAAATACAAAATACTGTTGCAACATTTATGCCCACAAGCAAGGGAAATGAAAACAAGAATGACCCCCAGCCATGTGTTTCTGCTAAAACCACTGCCTATTAAAACCACAAGGACAGACAACTTGTGGTTTTAACAGTTTAACTTTCAACTCAACTTTTCAATCCAACTCAGCTTTCCCCTACCCAATCAAAACCCCCACTCTGCTTCAGTAAGCACCTGGTCTACAGGTGCTTACTGATGCACATCAGCTGAGTAACATCTTTCACCTCTATTTCAGTGACTTAAAAGTGGGGAGTCACCTGGTCTGCAGGTGCTTACTGATGCACATCAGCTGAGTAACATCTTTCACCTCTATTTCAGTGACTTAAAACCTTTTCTTTTGACACCGTGAAATGTGTTTATTCCATGACACAACTCAGGAACATTTCTGCTAAGAGAAGAAAATGATCGTGTTATACAGAGCAGGTGTTTGTGATTCAGCAATATTACCACGATGAGTGCCTGGGTCCACAAGAAAACCAATTCTCAACTTAAAGCCAGATCAGTACCCTTGGAGTCTCCCATTAACATTCACCTGTTCTTGGTCAGTCATTTGCTGTGTGCTCAAGTTTGTCTGCAATAGTAGATGCCAATGATTTAAGAACTATTAGAGGGAGAACTTAATAGAGAGATAATTCTATTTGTTCGTTTATTTATTGTGGTCATTGCCTTTTGTCAGAGATAAAGCACCAGAGTCTCACGGGATCATAGCCTGAGAGCTGCTGATGTCCATATACCATTCTCAGTGTCTTCACTGGTTACATTTCCCAAATGGAAACTGTGTCCAGAATGTAGTAAGACAATAACTGACCATAATTAATCCAAAAGAGATACACCTGGGGAAATGTAGCCATCCTCAGAAGATAATATATCTGCCCTCCGCACAATAAATCAAGGGGTATTAACTACACCATAAACATACACCAGGTCAAGGGATTAAGTGACTTTCCTGGAATTGAGGAGAGATGAAGGGCCCAGACAGGTACAGAAAAATATATATGGGGATTATGAACTAACACAAGAAAAGAAGAGAGATGTATTTTATTACTGACCACATTTTTTTGTTAATACATTGATAACTCTCCATGCCACTGTGGTTCCTATTTGAAAAAGGTAAATGAAGGAAAATTCTGCATACTGAGAGCCAAGTAAATGAATTCAAATTTAAATTCTAATTGGGTACAGGAAAGTTGCCTCCTAGGTCCTTGGTGACTCAAAGTTTGGATCTCACTACAGCTCTAACCCTTGTTCTGAATGTCAAAACCCTGCCTTGGTTGGTGTCAGCCACCTAATTAAAGAAGCACAAGGAGAATAAAACCAATAACCTTTGTTAAATTATGACATTTTCCCAAAACCTTATCAATAGCAACAGCATAGCCAAATCCCAGGGATCAAGATGGTGGGGGAAATGTTCCCTGAGGCATTCGACAAGATATTACAGGCCTCCAGGAAGACTTCAAAGCTAAACCTCCCTCAAAGCCCTAACTAGACAACACTGAATTAACAATTTACTGAGCTATAGCAAGAATCCTAAGGCCTGTCTATGGCTCCCTCTTCCCTCTCGTGTCCTCCAGGGATACCAGTGGGGCTCCAGGGGTACCACAGCTTGAAGAAGGGATGCTTCACTCTATTGTTGAGAGGTAAGAAGGACTTCACAGTTAGGATGAGGTTTCTGTGAAGCTCTCTGCAAATTTTCAGTGCTCGCCTGACCCTGAGTCCAGAGCAAAAGCCAAGTTTTAAAGTCGAGAGGAAAACACATTGCTTTTTAACAGGAACACAGTGACACTGCACTCCACGTACACGCACCCTCATACACACAAACCCCTCAGTGCACCTCTGTGGGCCGAGGCAATTAACCACGATTCACTGCTCTGCCATTTATTGCTAACTGTGGCTTTGTTAAAGGTCAGAGATCTCTTTTGTCCACTGATCTGAAATAAAACCAAATGGCAGAGAAGCAAACAAAAAGGTGTTTAATTGGGGTTTCAGGAATTGCAGTTTGAGAGACACAACATCAGGGAGCAACCTGAAATGTGTTCCAAGTCTTTAGGCATAGCAAGAGGCTTTTATGGGGAAAGAAGAGAAGATTACATGAGTTGCTTGTCAGGAGTTATGATTGATTGGGACATAGTCCAGTACACGAGTCCAAACACAATCAGCTGCAGAAGTGTTGGTGGGCTAAGTTCAGTGATGTTTCAGGATATTATGGTTTCTGCAATTTGACCCAGTTCAAAAGTTCAAGGCAAGTTCTGAGTACAGCTGCCTGGGGACATGCAGGGAGGGGTCCCTTAAGAGAATGGCTCCCTGGCTCCATTTAGATGTTCTGAACTATAGCATAGCCATTTTGTAGATATGATTTCACACTGGCAACATGAAGACCAGTCTCCACAGTTCTCCCTGCTAACACCCTGTCAGGCTGGGTCACAGACCCTTCAAACCCATTCTGTGAAAACTGGGTCACAGACCCCTCATATGCAAACAAGCTAGGTAGTTGGAAAATGATCCTGGGAGCTGTTGGCAAGGTTGACATGCTTTATTTGGATGTGAGCTCAGCCCCCAGCCTCCTAGTGGATTAGAGCCATCGTCCTTTATATTAGAGTCAGATAGCCAAGAACACCTGGGTGCACATGTGCAGGAAGAAAAAGCCTCTGGAGGGAGCACAGCCCTGCCAACACCTTGATTTGAGTCCAGTAATACTAATTTTGGACTTCTGGGCTCTAGAACTGAAAGAGAATAAATTTCTGTTGTGTTAAGCATCAAGTTTGTGGTAATTTGTTATGGTAGCAATACCTAAAGAATAACCAAATCATCTAACAGGGGTTTACTCATGCAAAACTTAACTAAAATTTACTTCAGGATTGGAAAAGTACAATTCTTAATGAGAAATTACTATGTGTCTACAAAGAGAAAAGAACTGAAACTACAACTGTTTTATGGGCCGAACTGTGTTCCCCCAAAATTCATGCATTGAAGTCCTACCTCCAGTACCTAAGGGTGTAACTTTATTTGGAGATAGGGCCTTAAAGACATAATTAAAGTTGAATGAGATCACATAGTGGGCCCTAATTCAATCTGACTGTTGTCCTTACAAGAAAAGCACATTTGGACACACAAAAAGAGGATGGACATTCACAGAGCAAAGGCCACGTGAGGACACAGCAAGAAAGCAGCCATCTGTAAGCCAAGCAAAGAAGCCTCAAAAGAACCCAACCCTGCTGGCCCAGTGATACTAACTTTGGACTTTCAGCCTTCAGAACAATGAGAAAATAAATTTCTGTTGTTTTAAGATGCCCAGTCTATGATATTTTGTTACAGCATCCCTAATGAACTCATATAATCAATGACAAGACCCTCTCGCCTCTACACTCTCCACATCCCCCGTGAAGTTTATATATGGTTACACTCCAAAAGGACTGGCCCAGGAAATCCATGTGTAAACAGGATGTGAATGTTCAACCTGCTTTTGACATAAACTCACTATGTTTTTCTTTCTCTTTTCTGCATGAGAAGGAGTTATTCTGGGGGATAAACCAACTTTCCCCAGAATAGACAGCAAGTATTTTTTAATCTTTCCTTCTTCTGTGGCCTACAGTATTTCTAAAGGCTAAGACCTTCTTACAGGAAAAATGGATGGGCCCTTTTGTGGTCCCAGGGTCAAGGCCTAGCTAGAGGAAAACTCCAGTGCTTCCTGATGAGCCAATAATCCCACTCTGAAAGAAATAAGTGGGGGAGGGGGCTTGTGGATATTTTGCTAGACTGGAGGAAAAGGCCATATATAAGGAAAAGAGTCATTACCCTAGGAAGGGGAGAAGAAACCAGAAGATGCAGATGAAGACCAGCCATCTTGCTTAAGAGTAACTCCCCAGAGATGACAAGATCTCATTATAAGACTGGACAGTGATATCCATGGTGGACTTTAGCCCCATGGTCCAACCCAAGTGGAGGGAGGTGGGAATGAAAAATGACTTTTTTAAACCTAGCACTCTTGGTGGGAAGGAGGGAGTCAGGAAAGTCTAAGAACATAGAGGCACCATAGAAGGAGAGGCTTGAATGAACTTAATTAGGACCAGGCAATTATCCTAATAGACAATCAAAATGAACACAATAGCGAGGAGGGGAATCCTAAGAGAAAAGGTAAAGCTTTTACAACAAAGGTCACCAAATTCACTATTTTGCTTCCCTGTTCCAAAATTCCAATAAGGGAGCATATGTAAGAGAAACTCTCCCTAATTACTTCAGGTTATATTTGGAGAACTCTGTGTATTAATCAGCGTTCTCCAGAGAAACAGAGACAACAAGATATAGATATATAGA
>NW_007726413.1:662036-677833 GCF_000696425.1 Galeopterus variegatus | reverse complement strand
TGGATGATGCCTGTTCACACCAATTAAGGCATTTTCTTTACTCAGTCTACAAATTCAAATGTTAATGTCTTCCAGAAACACCCTTACAGATACACCCAGAAATAATGCTTTACCAGCTATTTTGGCATCCCTGAGCCCAGTCAAGCTGACCATAAAATTAACCACCACATCCTGTGTTGTAGGATGAATTGTGTCCTCCCAAAAAAGATTGTCGACCTACCCCCCATGTACCTTAGAATGTGATACATTTTGGAAATAGGGTCTTTACAGAAGTAATCAAGTCAAAATGAGGTCTTTAGGGGTAAGCTCTAGTCCAATATGAATGGTGTTCCTATTTCTATTTTAAAAGGCAGCAATTTCAGGCCAGCTGTGGCTCACTTGGGAGAGAGTGGTGCTGATAACACCAAGGCCACGGGTTCGGATCCCTATATAGGGATGGCCAGTTAGCTCACTTGGGAGAGCATGGTGCTGACAACACTTCCCTTACTGGTCATCTTTTGAAAAAAAAAAGGCGGGGGGCAATATGGATACAGAGACATATAAACATAGAGGAAAGACACTGCAAAGACACACAGGGAGAACACTATATGAAGACAGAGAATTGGAGTGATGTATCTACAAGCCAGGTGCAATGGTTTGAACATGGTTTCTTCCCACCAAAACTCATGTTGATGCTTGGTCCCCAATGTGGTGATGTTGGGAGGTGGTGCCTTTATAAGGTGATTAGGTTGTTAAGGTGGATTAATGTCTTTCTTACAAGACTGTGTTAGTTATCATGGAAATGGATTAGTTTCCACAAGAGCAGGTAGTTATAAAGCAAGGTTCTTTGCCAGTTCATAACAAGGATGACTTTTGCTCCAGTTTCCAATAAGATCTTCCTCATTTCCATCTGAGACCTCCTCAGGATGGCCTTTATTAACCATATTTCTATCAGCATTCTGGTCACCACCATTTAACCAATCTCTAAGAAGATCCAAACTTTCCCTGTCTTCTTGTCTTCTAAGCCCTCACCAGAATCAAGGCCTTTTCTAGTATGTTCCTCCAAATTCTTCCAGCCTCTGCCCATCATCCAGTTCCAAAGCCACTTCCACATTTTCAGGTATTTATTATTAGCAACACTCTACTTCTCAGTACCAATTTTCTGAATTAGTCCATTTTCTTTCACTTATAACAGAATACCTGAAACTGGGTAATGTATGAAGAAAATAGATTTATTTCTTACAGTTTCATGGGCTGGGAAGTTCACAGTCCAGGGGGCGGGTGAAGGCCTTCTTCTTGGTGGGGGCTCTGTACAGAGTCCCATGGCAACACAGGGTATCACATGGAGAGAATGGCATGAGCAAGAAAGCTAACTCTCTCACTTGCTCTCCTTATAAAGCCATCAGAACCACACCCATGACAAGTCATTAAACCACCAACTGATTACTCCAAGAATGGATCTATCCATTACTCTGTGAATATCCATGGATTGGTCCATTCATGAGAGTGCAGTCTTTGCAATCCAATCACCTCTTAAAGGCCCCACTTTATACCACCATATTTTGGATTAAGTTTCAACATGATCTTAGGGAGATATTCAAACCAGAGCATACAAATAGAGGGAAGATGACGTAAAGATACACAGGGACAACATCATGTGAATACAGAGGATTGGAGTGATGTTCCTACAAGTCAGGTGCTATGATTTGAATATGGTTTGTTCCCACCAAAACTCACATTGAGGCTTGGTCCCCAATGTGGCTATGTTGGGAAGCAGTGCCTTTAAGAGGTGATTAGGTTGTTAAGATGGATTAATGTCTTTCTTATGAGACTGAGTAAATCTCACGAGAGCAGATTGTTATAAAGCAAGGTTGCCTCTAGTGTTTGGCCCTTTTAGTACTCACCTGCTTTCCCTTCTTCTCTGCCATGTTGTGACACAACATAAGGCCTTCACCAGAAGCCTAGCATATGTTGGCATCATGCTTTTTGGACTTCCCAGACTCCAGAATTATGAGCCAAATAAACCTCTTTTTTTAATCTGAATTACTCAGTCTCACATATTCTGTTATAGCAACACAAAATGGACTAAGGCACCAGGAAATGCCAAAGACTGCCAGCAAACCACTAGAAGCTAAGAAGATGAAAGGAAGGATTCTCCTGTACAGATTTCAGAGGAATCATGGTCCTTCTGATCCCTTGATTTTGGACTTCTTGCCTTCAGAACTGTGAGACAATAAATGCCTGTATTTAAAGCCACCCAGTCTGCTGTTATGGCAGCCCTAGGAAACATATGCATCCTGCTTTTCCAAATGTATAATATTGCCGTACCTTCTCATATATACTCATTTTAACTCCCATGCCATCCTCCAGCAACTCCCACCCCACCCAAACACATCCCTCTCTCAGTGACTCAGGAACATAATGGTTCCAGTGGATTAATACTTTCGAAGTATACTATCAAGAACTTTCAAACATTTTTTTTTAATGAAAGCAAACACAACCTGTCAGTGAAGTGAAAAAAATGTTTCTCCCACATGCTTTTACTTTGATGAAATATTTATTTTAAACAACATTACATTATTGCTTTTTGACAACCCCCCCTTCAAACCTGGCACTAGGAGGAAATAATCGACTCTATATGTTGTACAGACAACAACCTGACAACAAAGCTTGATATGACCCTGTCTTCCTCCTGTGCTCCACAGAAAAGATGCCCAACATGTTAGAAGTTTTATATGCAATTTCTCATAGAACAGACAGCCACTGCCAAAGACAAAAAACCAGAAAAATCTACTAAGCTAGCACAAATTCTTGTCATGATCCTCAGGATATATTTAACTTATTGCATACTGATTCGAAAAATAATTATGTTAAAGTCTGATATGTAAAATAAGTAATAAATAAGAATACTTTGTTAGGAAAAAAGAAACTATAGTCTTTGACATAGAAGACACAATTCTGAAAGTCAAAAATAGAAATTATTTGGATAAGTCACTCACTTGGGCTGAGTTATGTTTGTTCAAGAAGTAAGGTACAACTCCATTAGGGCTTTGCTTGGCTGAATGCAATAGAAACTTGACTATGTTGTCTTCATAAATTAGGGTTTATTTTTCTTACAGAACCAGAAATCTAGAGGCAAGCAGACCATGGCTGGAGCAGCTGCTGAAGGAAATCACCGAGGATCTAGACCTCTTCTAACTTCCTGCTCCTTCATCTTTAGCATGTGCCTTTTGTCCTCATGATCAACAATGACTGCTTAACCTCTGGTCACTGAGTCTTTTTTCCAGGGAAGTGGGGAAGGCTAAAGGTAAAAGATGTGTGCCTCCTTAATACAGCATGTCCCTTTTGTCAGGAAAAGAATAGCTTTCCTGGACTTATATTTCAGTGACTAGAACTCTGTCACTCTATCTATATGAAAGCCTGGGAAATCTAGTTTTATACTGTTCCATTATTGCCCTGAACAAAATTTGAGTCGTTAGTAAGGAGCATGGAGGAGAATGATATTGGATGGGCAGTGGGGGGTAGGGGGGAAATAGTATGCATCATCATTTAATCTTACGATGGGAGGTAAAACTACCCAATCTGAACTATAAGTGGATTTAAATTGCTTTTAAAAAGAATGTCAGGCTGGAAATAGGCAAAAACTTCTTAAAGAAAATTAACAAACACAATCAACAATTAATATTCCTCCTTAGATGGGATAAGAATCACATCCTACAGAAGCTTTTGTAAATGTACATAAAGAATTGTGTACAAAGATGTTAAATGCAGCACTCTTTGTAAAAGTTAAAAGTTTGAAACAATCTTAAATATCATTAATAGAGAAGCAATTTAAAAATATATGTAGATATATAGATATATATGATACACCCATATGCTGGGAAGACTGAGCAGCTGTTTAAAAATGAGGTGGACTTGAATGTCTGACATGAAAAATGTTCCAAAATTAAGTGATGAAAATAAAGCAAATCCCATTTACATGAATAAATGTATGTGTATATATACCTATTTATGTAAATGCATAGAGGGAGAATTAGAAAATCCAAACCAGACTGTCAAGGCTGGGTGAGGAGAGTGGTGGGAGGACAAGGAATGGTGTCAGTAGAACAAGAAAACTTAAAAATTCCTCCTTATAATTCTATATTACCTGAAATTTTACAATGAAAATACATTATCTATTACTTGTGTAACTCTTTGAAATAATAAAAGCAAAAAGTACTAAAATTATAATGTTTTGTACAACATGAAAATTCAGTGCTTTGAATTAGGAGATCTAGTCTCACTTCTATCACAAGTTTTGAATATTGATTTCTTCATCTGTAAAAACAGGAGAGGTTGATGTTATGGTTTGGATATTTGTCCCTTCCAAAGCTCACGTTGAAATGTAATCCCCACTGTAACACTATTAAGGGGGTGAGAATTCTATGTTATTTGAAAGCTGGTGCCTTTAAGAGGTGATTGGATCATGAGGGCTATGCCTTCATGAATGGATTAATTATGGATTAATTCATTAATCCATAATTGGTGAATGGATTAATGGGTTATCATGAAAGTAGGCTCATAGCTTTATAAGGAGGAGAAGAGGGCACATGAGCACACCCTTGCCCTCCCGTCATGTGATAACCTGCACTGGCACAGGCTCTACAGAGAGTCCCCGCCATGAAGAAGGCCCTCACCAGATGCACCTCTTCAACCTTGGACTTCCCATCCTCCAAAACTATAAGAAATAAATTCCATTTCTTTATAAATTCAGTTTCAGATGTTCTGTTATAAACAATGGAAAACTAAGACAATTGGGTAGCCCAATTTATAGAACTATTTTGAGAAACAAATGAGATGAAAAATATAAAAGTTCTTCAAAAAACTGGTAAAGCCCTTTACAGTCATCCCACCTTATCCATGGTTTTGTTTTCCACAGTTTCAGTTATCCATGGTCAACCATGGTCTGAAAATATTAAATGGAAAATTCCAGAAATAAACAATTCATGTTTAAAATTGCATACCATTCTGAGTACCATGATGAACTCTCCTGCTGTCTCATTCCCTCCTGCTCAGAATATGAATCATCCTCTGGTCCAGCATATCCACACTGTAGACACTACCCACCTATTAGTCGCTTAGTAACCATCTCAGTTATCAGATCAAAAAAAACATAGTATATATAAGGTTTGGTACTATCCACAGCTTCAGGCATCCACTAGGGGTCTTAGAATGTATCCTCTATGGATAAGGGGGAACTACTGTATGTTAGGTATCATTACTACTCCCTAAAACCCTCCAGAACTCATTTATTTATTCAACAAAACTTTTTTGTTTGGAGGGGAGGAGGGACCACTGTTCTACACACTAGCATTTCAAAGATGAGTAACTTATTATCACTGCTCCTGAGGAGGAACTGAGAGTCAACAATCACAGACATTATGATAGAAAAATAATCAAAAGACCTATACTCCACCCTGAAAGCTCTGTCTTAGAAAATCAACTGTATTAACTGATTCTTACCTAGTTGAACCAGTGCTATAGACTGAACGTAGACCTCAAAAGTCACATGGTGAAGCCCTAACTGCCAATGTGATAGCATTTGGAGGTGGGGCCTTTAGGAAATATGTAGGGTTAGTTGAAGTCCTGAGGGTGAAGCCCCCATGTTGAGATTAGGGTCTTAGTAAGGAGATGAACATCTCAGAGCTTCCTTTTTCTGCCATGTGAGGATACAAAGAGAAGTTGGCAGTCTCCAACCCAGAAGAAGAACCTCACCAGAGGGCCTGGAACCCTGGTCTCAAACTTTCAGTCTCCAGAACTGTGAGAAATAAATTTCTTTTGTATATAACCTACCCAGTCTATAGTATTTTGTTAAAGCAGACCAAACTGACCAAGACAACCAAAGAAAGCATCAATAAGCCCACAAAAGTCTGCTAGGTTGACTAAATTAAAGAGTGGAAATTTGCATAAGAATAGGCATATGGTAAAAAATCATTCTAATGTCTTTTTTTTTTTAAAGATGACTGGTAAGGGGATCTTAACCCTTGACTTGGTGTTGTCAGCACCACGCTCTCCCAAGTGAGAAAACCAGCCATCCACATATAGGAATCCGAACCCCACACTCTCCCAAGTGAGCCACGGGCCAGCCCTCTAATGTCCTTTTTTTTTTTTTCTTTTTGGCAGCTGGCCTGTATGGGGATCTGAACCCATGACCTTGGGGTTAACAGCACCATGCTTTCCCAAGTCAGTTAACTGGCCAGCCTTTATGTCTTAAGATAATATTAACAAAGCTTGTCTCTAATTGCCATAAATTGTTACAAAAGGATAGGTTTCCCACAGCTAACTACATACTCTATAGTGAAAAGTTCAAACTTTTCCTTCTAAGATCAGAAACAAGACAAGGATGCTCAACCTCACCATTTTTATTCAACATAGTACCAAAAGCCCTTTGCCAGAGCAATTAGGCAAGAAAAAGAAAGAAAAGACATCAAAATCCAAATTGAAGAAGTAAAATTGTCTCTGCCATGATCATATATGTGCGTGTGTATATGTGTGTGTGTGATCATATATATATAAAATCCTAAAGACCACCAAAAAAAACTGTTAGAATTAATAAATGAATTCAGTAAAGTTGCCGAATACAAAATTAACATACAAAAATCAGTTGTGTTTCTATATACTTACAATGAACTATTTGAAAAAAATTAAGAAAATAATCACATTTATAATACTATTAAAAAATAAGATATTTAGGAATAAATTTAACTAAGGTAGTGAAAGATCTATACAATGAAAACTGTAAAACATTGGTGAAAGAAATTGAAGACTCAAATAAATGGAAAGATATCCTATGTTCATAGATTACAGGAATCAATATTACCAAAATGCACATATTACCCAAAACTATCTACAAATTCAGTGCAATCTCTATTAAAATTCCAATGCCATTTTTCACAGAAATAGATAAAGCAATCCTAAAACATGTATGGGGGCCGGCCCGGTGGCGCACTGCTACAGTGCGCTGCTTGGGAGCGTGGCGGCGCTCCCGTCGAGGGTTCGGATCCCACATACAGACCGGCCGCTCACTGGCTGAGCAAGGTGCGGGCGCAACACCGAGGGTTGTGATCCGTTGCCGGACATGAAAAAAGACAAAAAGGGGAAAGAAAAAAAAAAAAACCATGTATGGAATCACGAAAGACTACAAATAGCTAAAGCCATCTTGAGTAAGAAGAACAAAGATGAAGGCATTCCTGATTTCGGTTTATAAAGCTGTAGTAATCAAAACAGTATGATACTGGCATAAAAACAGATACACCGACCAATGGAACAGAATATTCAGAAACAAACCTGTGCATACACAGTCAATGAATCTTTGACAAAGGTGCCAAGAATACACAATGGGAAAAGAATAGTCTCTTCAGTAAAAGGTGTTGGGAAAACTGGATGTCCACATGCAAAAAAAATAAATTGGATTCTTAAACCAAACATGATCCACAAAAAATCAACTCAAAATGGATTAAAGACTNGTGCATACACAGTCAATGAATCTTTGACAAAGGTGCCAAGAATACACAATGGGAAAAGAATAGTCTCTTCAGTAAAAGGTGTTGGGAAAACTGGATGTCCACATGCAAAAAAAATAAATTGGATTCTTAAACCAAACATGATCCACAAAAAATCAACTCAAAATGGATTAAAGACTTAAATGTAAGACCGAACACTGTAAAAACTCTGGAAAAAGACACAGGGGAAAATCTCCATGACATTGGTCATGGCAATGATTTTTTTTTAATATGGCACCCAAAACACAGGCAACAAAAGCAAAGATAAACATGTGGAACTATATCTAACTACAAAGCTTCTGTACAACAAAGGAAACAATCAATAAAATGAAAAGGAAACCCACAGATGGGAGAAAATATTTACAAGCTACATATCCTATAAAGGGTTAATATCCAAAATACTTGTCTCTAAAGAATTCATACAATTCAACAGCAAAAAAACAAACAACGCTATTAAAAAATGGGAAGAATGGGCCGGCCCGGTGGCGCACTGGATAGTGCGCCGCTTGGGAAGCGCAGCGGCGCTCCCGCCCGAGGGTTCGGATCCCACATACAGACCGGTTCCCGCTCACTGGCTGAGCGAGGCGCGGGAGCAACACCGAGGGTTGCGGTCCCGTTGCCGGTCCCGGTCCAGTGCGGGGGCGACACTGAGGGTTGCGATCCATTGCTGGACACGGAAAAAGACAAAAAAAAAAATGGGAAAAGGACCTGAACAGACATTTTTCCAAACAAAACGTACAAGTGGTCAACAGGTATATGAAAAGATGCTCAAGATTACTAACCATCAGGGTAATGCAAATCAAAACCACAATGAGATGTCCCCTCACACCTGTTAGTATGGCTGTTATCAAGAAGTTAAAAGATAATGAGTGTAACAAGGATGTGGAGAAAAGGGAACCTTACACATTATGGGTAGGAATGTAAATCGGTACAAACATTATGGAAAACAGTATGGAGGTTCTTCAAAAAATTAAAAATTGGACTACCATATGACTCAGCAATACCATTTCTGGGTATATATCTGAGGGAACTAAAATCATTACCTCAAAGAGATATCTGCACTCCCAAGTTCATTGCAGCATTATTCACAATAGCCAAGAAATAGAAACGACCCAAATGTCTGTCAATGGATGAATAGATAAAGAAAATGTGCTATGTATATATACACAATGGAATATTATTCATCCTTAAAAAAGAAGGAAATCCTGCCATTTGCAACAACATTGATGGACCTGGAAGACATTACACTCAGTGAAATAAGCCAGATACACAAAAGACAAATAGTGAATGATCTCACTTATATGTGGAATCTAAAAAAGTTGAACTCATAGAAATAGAGAGTAAAAGAGTGTGGTTTTCAGGAGTCAGGAGGTGGAGGAAATGGAGATACGTTGGTCAAAAGGTACAATCTTACAGTTATAAGGTGAATAAGTTCTGGGGACCTAATATACAGCATAGTAGCAATGGTTAATAATAACGTATACTTGAAATTTGCTAAGAGGGTAGATCTTGTAAATTTTTTTGGTTATGAATATTCATGAGATACAAGGCTGATTGTCACCCCTCATGCCCAAGATGTGAAGGCCAGATCCATACTGGTAGTATGCACCTTACCACAAATTGTGTTTGTACCCCATGTCCCCCATCCAAATATTCCCCACCTCTCTCCCCCTCCCCCCACAACTCTGTTTCGTATCCCAAGGTATATTCTCTCCCTCTGCGAGTACAAGGCACCACTGTGCCCTTTCTTTCCTTCCTTCTTTCTCTCTTAGCTGCCACTTATGAGTGAGCACATGTGGTATTTATCCATCTGTGCTTTGCTTATTTCACTCAACATAAGTTTCTCCAGGCTCATCCATGTTGCTGCAAATGGGAGAATTTCATTCTTTTTATCTCACCCTGGTTAAACTGGCTATAATCAAAAAAATGGTAAATAACAAATGCTGGCAAGGGTGTGAAGAGAAGGGAATATTCCTGCACTGTTGGTGGACTGTAAATTACTACAACCACTATGGAAAACAGTATGGAGTTTCCTCAAACAACTACAGATAGATCTTCCATATGATCCAGCAATCCCACTTCTAGGTGTATACCCAGAGAAATGGAAATCATCATGTCGAAGGGATACCTGCACTCCCATGTTCATTGCAGCTCTGTTTACAATAGCCAAGACCTGGAACTAATCTAAATGTCCATCGATGGATGATTGGTATACATAGACCACGGAATACTACTCTGCCATAAAAAAGAGGGTAGATCTTAAGTATTCTCATTACAAAAAAAAGTTACTATGTGAGGTAATGGACATGTTAATTAACTTGATTGTGGTAGTCATTCTGCAATGTATATATCACATAGTACACGCTGAATACATCAATTTTTATTTGTTAATTATATCTCAGTAAAGCTGAAAAAGTAAAATATGATAAAATAAAAAAATAATTCTTAGCCCAGAAAAAAAAGAAAGATTTGTGATGATGTATTGATTCTGTCCCAATTGTCATTTATTATTTTTGAGCTATCACCAATTTCTTTTTTTTTTTTCATTAAAACACTATTGTACATATCTGTGGGGTACCAAGTTGAATATCAATACCTGTGTGCAATATATGATGCTCAAATCAGGGTAATTAGTATACTAAACATTACACAATATTATCATTTTTTGTGGCTCTTTACCAATTTCTCGCCAACCCCTCTCCCCCTACCCCTTTTCCACCTCTGTTGGCCTCAGTTCTGTTCTCCCCTTTTGAAAGTTCAACAAATTATTGTGACTGTTGTATCTTTCTTTCTTTTTTTATTTATTTGTTTATTC
Organism: Galeopterus variegatus; assembly: GCF_000696425.1. Taxonomy (NCBI): domain Eukaryota; kingdom Metazoa; phylum Chordata; class Mammalia; order Dermoptera; family Cynocephalidae; genus Galeopterus; species Galeopterus variegatus. The sequence continues at coordinate 667,498 of NW_007726413.1, read as the reverse complement.
TTTTTAGCTCCCACTTATAAGTGAAGACATGCAGTATTTTTCCTCCTTTGTTACCATCAATTTCCTGCACTGTGGGTGAGTGATAGTGATAGACACCATTATTTTCTTAAAATCATTTTCTAAAAATTATCAGTAAGCTAATAAGGCAAGGCGTGACCAAAAACTAAGAACAAGATACCAAACTATGGAAAGGAGGTGGAGAAAGTGAGATCTTTAAATTTTACCAAACATACTTTTGTATATTATAATTTTTATGAGCATTAACTAAATAAAACAACAAAGAAAAACATGAGTTAAAAATCAAGACGATATTATCTAATAGATGACTTTTCCTAATTAATCTAAATCCCCAAACTTCAACCCAAAGTCAAAACATCTCCCCGCCACCTTGGACCCAGGCAGGGGAGGAGCTCCAGGCCCCACCCTGCCACCCCAAACCTGCACCATGCAGGTGAGCCCGCTGGCGTCAGCCAGCCAGTGGAACTGTGTGGCTCCACGTGGCCCCTCATACTGCCTCAGACCCAGGGGGGAGCACCAGCCTACGTATCCAACCCTCCAAATTTGGCCTAGCAGAACTCCATGTGTTAGGGGCTCATTCTATGACCATAGAGTCTAGAACGGGAACCAAGTTGGTTTAACATAACCACCACCACACCTACCGTCAAGTAAGACAGTTCACCCCGCACAGTACCAACCTCAGTGTAATAGAAGAAGCAAACCCCCTACCAAATGACCAAGCATCAGCAAAAAAACACTATAAGTACAAACAATAAAGAAGAAATGATCAATTTGCTACATGGCCTGATGCAGAATTAGATGTGAGACACTCTTTCTTCAAATTATACTAAAGAGGGAGCAGAATGGTACCCGAGTTCCTCCATATAAAGACTCACATGTATGCAATAGAAGACAGACAGAGCAATACAATACTTATTACCAGATTTCAGAGACACGGGCATTTTTAGGCTGGAGTTGTCAGCTTTGGCTAAAAGAAGCAGCTCTATTGAAGGAAATTGAGAAACAATAAAAATTAAAGTGGGAGAAAGGGGGAATCTTCTCAGATGGAAGTCAAGATTCAGTGCTTGTAAGTGTTTAGATTGGGCTAAAAGAGACAAATTAGTATTTAGAGGCATGAGCTCTGGAGTAAGACAGACCCGAATTGGATCCTCACTCTGACGCTGCTAAATTCCCAAAGCATTTTTAACATGCTTATTTTATGAGGGGAATTAAGTGATAAAATGTATACAAAATTATTTCCTCAGTGCTTATCAAGCCTTACTGTGTGATAGTTATGTAGATTAGACAATTGACAGATGATTAAGTGATCATGTTTGAAGAAACTAAAGACAAACTGTAGAATAAGATTTGAGTCCATTTAGAGCTTGAGTAAAGAGTTTACATTGAGTGAGAATTACTTGAGCAAGGGCAAAGATGAGCCCTTGGTTCAATTTTTAAATGGTTCAGTTTTTAAATGTAACTCAGAGTTGGGAAAGGAAACATCCGTAATAACTTCGTATAGCATACATTATACGAAGTTATACGATAATGATGAACATGATCACGAATACACAAGAAGGAGCAAAACTCAAAGTTAAAACAAAAATGCCAGCAAGAAAGAGAAAGAAGCTAAACCATTCCACCTTAAATCCCCAACTCACATTGAAGAAGAGAAATAAAAGGGGAAACAATGATCAAAAGATATTTAAACCATCTAAATAGCAATTAAATAGCAGGAATTAAACAACACTTCTCAATAACTACTCTAAATGTGAGTGGACTAAACTCCCCATTCAAAAGGCACAGGCTAACTGACTGGATTAAAAAGATAGGCCCAAGTATATGCTGTCTTCAAGAGACCCACCTCACCTGTAAAGACACTCAGACTAAAAGTGAAGGGATGGAAAAAGATATACCATGCAAACGGAAACCAAAAACGAGCAGGAGTAACTATTCTTATATCAGACAAGATAGACTTTAAATCAAAAAACACTAAAAAAGACAAAGAAGGCCATTATATAATGATAAAGGGAACTATCCAGGTAGAAGACATAACAATCATAAACATGTATGCACCCAATACCGGAGCACCCATATATATCAAGCCAACACTCTTAGACTTAAAGAAGGAGATAGGTCCTAATACATTAATAGTGGGTGATCTGAACTCCCCTCTCTCAGTATGGGACAGGACTTCTAGGCAACAAGTCAACAAAGAGACACAGGATTTAATCTACACCCTAGACCAACTAGACTTGGCAGATATATACAGAACATTTCACCCAACAGCTAAAGAATACACTTTCTTTTCATCAGCTCATGGTACATTCTCCAGGATAGACCACATATTAGGTCACAAATCTAGTCTCAGCAAATTTTTAAAAATTGAAATCATTCCAACAATCTTTTCAGACCACTATGGACTAAAACCGGAGATAAACAATAAGCAAATCACTGGAAGATATACAAATACATAGAAAATAAATAATAGGCTCCTGAATGACCTACAGGTCCGAGAAGAAATTAAACAGGAAATCAAAAAATTTCTAGAAACTAATGAAAATAAAGATACATCATACCAAAACTTATGGGATACTGCAAAAGCAATACTAAGAGGGAAATTTATTGCAGTAAATGCTTATATTTAAAAAAAATGTAAAGACTCCAAATAAACGACCTAATGCTATGCCTCAAAGAACTTGAAAAACAACAATCCAAACCTAAAGGCAGTAGGTGGAAAGAAATAATTAAGATCAGAGCAGAACTAAATGAAACAGAGACCCCCAAAACAATAGAAAAGATTAAAAAAACTAAAAGTTGGTTTTTCAAGAAGATAAACAAAATAGACACACCATTAGCTAGATTAACAAAAAAAAAAAAGAGAGAAAACCCAAATAACAAAAATCAGAAATGAAAAGGAAGACATTACAATTGACACCATAGAAATACAAAGAATCACTAGACACTATTATAAACAACTGTATGACAACAAATTTGAAATCTGGAAGATATGGATAAGTTTCTAGACACATATAAATTACCAGGACTGAACCAAGAAGAGATAGAAAACCTGAAAAGACCAATAACAAGCAAGGAGATTGAAGCAGTAATTAGCAACCTTCCAACAAAAGAAAGCCTGGGTCTGGATGGCTTTACAGCTGAATTCTATTAAACTTTTAAAGAGGAGTTAATATCAATTCTCATGAAACTGTTCCAAACAATTGAAACAGACTCTACTCTTCCAAACTCATTCTATGAGGCCAACATAACTCTGATACCAAAACCAGATAAAGACACAACAAAAAAAGAAAATTACAGGCCAATATCCTTGATGAACCTAGATGTAAAATCCTCAACAAAATATTATCAATTAGAATACAGCAGCATATTAAAAAAATTATACACTATGATCAAGTGGGATTCATCCCAGGGATGCAAGGATGGTTCAACATACAAAAGTCAATAAATGTGATATATCACATCAACGAGCTCAAGGACAAAGACCACATGATTATCTCAATAGATGCTGAATAAGCATTTGACAAAATTCAACATTCCTTCATGATAAAGACTCTCAACAAATTAGGTATAGAAGGAAAATATCTTAACACAATAAAAGCCATTTATGAAAAGCCCACCACCAGTATTACTCTGAATGAGGAAAAACTGAAGACCTTCCCCTTAAGGACAGGAACAAGACAAAGATGTCCACTCTCACCACTTCTATTCAACATAGTGCTGGAGGTACTAACTAGAGCAATCAGGCAAGAGAAAGAAATAAAGGGAATCCAGATTGGGGAAAATGAAGTCAAACTTTCCCTATTTGCAGATGACATGATACTATATATAGAAAAACCTAAAGACACATGATACTATATATAGAAAAACCTAAAGACACTATCAAAAAAACTCCTAGAGCTGGTTAATAACTTCAGTAACATTGCAGGATACAAAATAAATTCCCAGAAATCAGTATCACTTATATACTCAAATAATGAATTAACAAAAAGAGAAATAAAGTAAGCCCATTTACAATTGTCACCAAAAAAATATACCTAGGGATCAATTTAACCAAGGAGGTTAAAGTCCTCTACAATGAGAATCACAAACCACTTCTGAAAGAAATTAAAGAAGACACAAAAAGATGGAAAGATATTCCATGCTCTTGAATTGGAAGAATTAACATTGTGAAAATGGCTATACTACCCAAAGCGATCTACAGATTCAATGCAATCCCCATCAAAATACCAACGACATTCTTCACAGAAATGAAAAAACAATCTTACCTTTCATATGGAAAAACAAAAGACCCCAAATAGCTAAAGCAATCCTAAGCAAAAAAAACAAAGCCAGAGGTATAACTCTGCCTGACTTCAAATTATACTACAAAGCTGTTGTAACCAAAACAGCATGGTACTAGTATAAAAATAGACATTCAGACTGGTGGAGTAGAATAGAGAACCCAGAAATCACTCCTAAGGCTTATAGCTATCTGATATTAGACAAAGGCAACAAAAATCTACATTGGGGAAAAGATCGCCTCTTCAACAAGTGATGCTGGAAAAACTGGATATCCATATGCAGAAGAATGAAACTAGATATGTGTCTCTCACCATACACTAAAATCAACTCAAAATGGATTAAAAACCTAGGTATAAGACCCAAAACTGTAAAATTACTAAGGGAAAATATAGGCGAAACACTTCAGCAGTTAGGTCAGGGCACAGGCTTTATGAACATGAGCCCAAAAGCACAAACTGCAAAAGAAAAAATAAACAAATGGAACTATATCAAACTTAAAAGCTTCTGCACAGCAAAAGAAAAAATCAACAGAGTGAAAAGACAACCTACAGAGTGGGAGGAAATTTTTGCCAACTATGAATCTGACAAGGGACTAATATCCAGAATATACAAAGAACTCAAGCAATTATACAGTTAAAAACAAAATGACCCAATTAAAAAATGGGCAAAGGAGCTGAATAGACATTTTTCAAAGGAAGACATACAAATGGTCAACAGATACATGAAAAAATGCTCAACATCACTAGTCATCACGGAAATGAAAATTAAAACCACATTTAGATACCACCTCACTCCAGTTAGACTGTCTGTGATCAAAAAAAAGGTGAATAACAAATGCTGGCGAGGGTGTGGAGAGAAGGGAACATTACTGCACTGTTGATGGGAATGTAAATTAGTACAACCACTTTGGAAAACAATTTGGAGGTTTCTCAAACAACTACACATAGATCTTCCATATGATCCAGAAATCCCTCTTCTGGGTATATGTTCAGAGGAATGGAAATCATCGTGTCGAAGAGATACCTGCACTCCCATGTTTATTGCAGCTCTGTTCACAATAGCCAAGACATGGAACCAACCTAAATGTCCATTAATAGATGATTGGAAAAGGAAATTGTGGTATTTATATATACACCATGGAATACTATTCTGCCATACAAAAG
>NW_007726413.1:639069-661227 GCF_000696425.1 Galeopterus variegatus | reverse complement strand
TAAGAAAGAATGAAATACTCCCATTTGCAACAATATGGATGAACCTGGAGAAACTTATGTTGAGTGAAACAAGCAAAGCACAGAGGGATAAATACCTCATGTGCTCACTCATATGTGGGAGCTAAGAGAGAAAGGAAAGCAGGAAAGAAAGACCACAGTAGTCCCACAATCCAACAGAGGGAAGGAACATTCCTAGGGCTACAAATTGAAGTTGAGGGGAGAGGGGGAGGGGGAGGGAGGTTGCAGGATAATTGGAAGGAGACAAAGGGTACAAAAGCAATTTCTGGTAATGGGTATGTCCCCAATATGAATCTGTCCCCCACATCATGGGCAGGAGGGGGGATGATCAGCTTTGTATCTCATGAATATTAGAAATAAATAAATAAACAAAACAAAGTCAAAACAACTCCTCTCTAGGCATACAGTCAACAACTCCCTTACAAATAAGAAAAACAAACAACTCAGGCAGTAGTGGGCTAAAGTTCCCCCTTAAGATAGCTAGTCAACCAGTCCTCCTGACTTCACCGACTCAGTCCCAGAAACAGGAGTACAAGCAGAGTGAGCTGCACCAAAGTCAACTGGACCTCTGTCATCAGCCGCCTTAACCTGACACAGACAAGCAGGACGAAAGGAGTGCTTAGGGCCCGAGTTCTTCAATCTACAACAATCATGGACAGGGACAGGAGCAAAGAAAAGCCACGCTGACAAGAGTAGAGGAATGGCGGCTCCTGGCTTCCATCCTCACACATGATCACCTCCGCCACCTCCACCATCATGGAGCATGAAGGGATATTTGATGGTTTGCCGCAGTCTCACAGTCGTGCCCCTGGAAGAGAAATACAATGAGTGGCGTAAAGCCAAATTGGAGGAAAATGGAAAAATCTGATAGAACCCGTCCTTCTCTCCCCACATTGTTTCACCCCTACCCCTCCACTAGTAGGTGGGTGCCCCGGGCAGGGGGCAGCCCCATCTGCATCCATTCTCAGCTGCTCACCCCATTTGATTTCCCAGCTGGGGATAATCCAAGTTGCCTAATTTACTTCCTCTTCCTCTTTATTTATCCCACATTTTTCTGGGTTTTTCCTTCATCTTTTTCCCATAATGTTCTTGTATCTTGAAGAAGTGTTGAAGAAGAGAAAGAGGCCCTTAACAAAAAGTCAAGGCATGTTTAAGGCTGACACTGAATGGGTGCATGAAACTTGGGGAGAGAGGGTGTTGAATGTAACTCTGGAAAATGAAGCATCCACCTGATTCAAAAACAATAAAATAGTGCTTGCTGGGACAACAAAACAAAGTAATTGGCACAACTAGAAAGACAGGCAGCACTGAAGTCCCTCTCATCCTTGGACTCAACGATTAGAGTCGTGGAATCATAGATGAGAAAGCTGAAGAGAGCCTACAGATCCTCATCCAGAGGACCAATGTCCAGGTTGTCACCCTCCCACAGCACCCCATTTTACAGATGAGGACATTGAGGTTGTAAGGCCACCTAGGCCGGCAGACTTCCAGACTGCTTGTCTTCCCCTAAGCAAGATAAGCGCATAGTTGTGTCCATCAATCAGGGGTCAATGATCCTTTACAGATATCAGCAAAGTTTCCAATTCTGGTTCCTTGAGACCATCAGTACAGTGAATAAAACTGTGAGGCACTACATCACTTTGTTCATTGCTTTTTTCACAGCTCATACTGGCATCTGTTCAGTCCAGAATTATTTAAGGCCTAATGTTCACGGTGCAGGAGTGTACAGTGAAATAAATGGGGCTTCAGCTAATTAAACGCTGGCACAAAGCTGAGGTGTTTGAAAAATCTCAAAATCCATCTATTGGCCTGCACCAGAGCCAAGAGTTGCTCCTGTTATATGACACAATAAGAGATGCTGTGTAAATTTTAAATATTTTATTGAACATAAATAATCAGAGTATCTAACCATTTTCTAAGGCAGAAATATCTAGCAGCTAACGTGCAGAAAGCACTGCAGATGTTCACAAACTACAGAAATATCAATTTGCTTTTAAGTTCCTTTTAAGCAATTTTTTATTCTAAAGAAGTAAACATTTGTAACTGTGAATAAATCGCTTGTGGTTTGGGCAAATGTTTAGGAATATTCAATAAAGCATCCATATAAATATTCAGTTATGGAGATAATTGGATTTAAATAGATGGTATTTTCAATAAATAAACATTGTCCAACATGAATAGGGCAAATGTTTAGGAATATTCAATAAAGCATCCATATAAATATTCAGTTATGGAGATAATTTGATTTAAATAGATGGTATTTTCAATAAATAAACATTGTCCAACATGAATGAACATTTTAGACAACCAGCAAGCATCAAAACCCAGCTGAGGTTTCATGCAAATCTTTAGAAAATACGTTATTTCGCAGTTCTTACATATACCATACATTGTCAATGATTCTTTGATACTCTTCATTATCCAGAATATTTACATGAAAGCAGCACCTTTTCTTTACAGAATTCATCTTTTTACAGCACCACCATTTTATTACCATCTTTTTCTTCTTTGCAGAGGTACTATGTGGTGGTGTTGCACCCGGGATTACGAGTACAACCACAGGAGTCAGACTGCCTGTGTTCAAACTATCTCTGCCACTTTCCACTCTGCAACCTTAGGCAGTTTAGCCTTGTTTTTCCTCAACATCATCATTTGTGAAATGGAAATCATAATACCCTCCTTATAGGAATAAGGATTAAGTAAGATCATGTGATTAAAGTGCCCTAATACACCCTATAATCCTACCTGTTATCACTTCATATGATTTTGCATAAATTGAATGCTCCATCTAAATCATTTAAAAGACTTGGACACCCATTGTTTTAGCCTGTAACTACTTTTATACAATGTTAATGGGGATGCAGACTGGTGCAACACTCTTGGAGAGCGATTTGGCAATAACTATCAAAATTTGAAACGCACGTTTCCTTTGATCCAGCGACTATGCTCCTGGGAATTTACCCATCACTAGCTAGTTGACAAATGTGTTACTAGATCGATGTCCAGGATGTTCACTGCTGCATTTTTGTAATACCAAAATAAATGTCCATCAATAAATAAATGATTAAGTAAATTACCATGAACTGTTACTTATGGGATTTGTCACAATGAGAATTTTGCCTTCGTATGTTTGGTTATTGGATTGTTATTGTCTTTCTTCCCTGCGAGGAGAAAACACTTATTCCCCCTTATAAAGTTTTCTTCTACATGGCAGGAGCCCAGGTGGTGATACCTACTGACTTCTCTCTGCCTCTTTATGCACCCAACCCATGGTAAGTAGCAGGACTCATGTGACTGGTGAATTTGGGAAGAATTACTGGATATGCTCTGCTCAGCAACTACGTCTTGGGAGAGAGTAGTCCCCAGGGAACAAGAGGTCTCTTCTCTCCAGTGTCTCCACCAGGCAGTCTCCCCAATAGGAAAGCCTACTATGATCAGTCCTGCCTGTGTGTACAGTTGCCCAACTCTGGACATTGGCATTAGGAAGTCCATGTGGTTTGTGCACCATCCTGTATCTTTCAACATAGCTTTTAGCAATAATAGAGGTAAATGATGTTTTCCATCTGTCAATCTTTCCTTTTATATATCAATTTGATCAGAACTTGGGCAAGGAAAAGGGATGCTTTTAAAAGACCTCATGAAGGCTACCACATGCCCCGCAAATGTAAACTCCTTGGAGATAAGAATTATATCTGTCTTGCTCACCAGTGTATCCCTAGAACAGAAGCTAGGCCCAAAAAGTGAATGGATGAATGAATGAATGACACAAACAATGGGGTTTTTTTAACAGTAAAATATTAAGAACATTTTTTATTATTATTTTAATTTATCAGTATACAATATAGTTTTGATTATCGTGTCCTTCTACCCATTCCTCCTTTTCCTCCCTCCTTGCTCCCCACCCCCCATCAACATCATATCTGTTCACTTGTCTTAACAAGTTCAAGGAATTGTTGTGATTGTTGTGTCTTCTTCCCCCCCACCCCACCCCATTCATTTGTATACTTACTTATTTATTTTTACTAGCTCCCACAAATAAGTGACAACATGCAGTACTTCTCTTTCTGTGTCTGGGTTATTTCACTTAATGTAATTTTCTCTAAGCCCAACCAAGTTGCTGTGAATGGTAGTATTTCTTTTTTTATATAGCAAAGTAGTATTCCACTGTGTAGATAGACCACATTTTCCTTATCCACTCATCCAATGACAGACATTCCAACTCTTGGCTATTGTAAATAATGCTGCAATAATGGGAGTACAGGTATCTCTTCAACATGATGATTTCCATTCCTCTGGGTACATACCCGGCAGTGGAATAGCTGGGTCATATGGTAGATCTATCTGTAATTGTTTGAGGAACCTCCATACCATTTCCCATATAAGCTGCACCACTTTGCAGTCCCACCAATGTGTAGGAATATTCCTTTTTTTCTGCATTCCCGCCAGCATTTGTCATTCTCAGTCTTTTGGATATTAGCCATCCTAACTGGAGTGAGATGGTATCTCAAAGTGGTCTTGATTTGCGTTTCCCAAATGCTGAGTGATGTTGAGCATTTTTTCATGTATCCGTTTGCCACTAGTATATCTTCCTTTGAGAAATGCTTATTCAGTTCCTTTGCCCATTTTTTAATTGTGTTACTTGTTTTCTTGCTGTTAAGTTGTTTGAGTTCCTTGCGTATTCCGGTTATTAACCCTTTGTCAGATGTATATTTTGTAAATATTTTCTCCCATTCTGTTGGTTGTCTTTTCACTCTGTTAATTGTTTCTTTTGCTGTGCAGAAGCTTTTTAGTTTGATATAATCCCATTTGTTTATTTTCCTTTGGTTGCCTGTGCTTTGGAGGTCATATTCACAAAGTCTTTACCCAATCCTACTTCCTGGAGTGTTTCCCCTATGTTTTCTTTAAGGAGTTTTATTGTTTCAGGACATATGTTTAATTCTTTAATCCCTTTTGAGTTGATTTTGGTATATGGTGAGAGGTACAGATCTAGTTTTATTCTCCTACAAATGAATATTCAATTTTCCCAGCACCATTTACTGAAAAGGCAGTCTCTTCCCCAGTGTGTAGTCATGGTGCTTTTGAAATGACACAAATAATGTTATTTAAAAGCCTATGATGTGTCTGTGTGTGATCTTATAAACACGGTTCCCTTTAGACAGAAGGAGCAGGAATGAAGGCAGCCTTTTCAGTGTATATTTACTGGAACTGTTTGGATTTTCTAACTATGCTTACGTGTTAGTTACTTGAATAAATAAGTAAATAAACAAACAAACAAATAAATAAATAAATAGAAAAGAAAGAAAGAGGGGCCGGCCCGGTGGTGCACTGCTACAGTGCGCCACTTGGGAAGCGCGGCAGCGCTCCTGCCGAGGGTTCGGATCCCACATACAGACCGGCCACTCACTGGCTGAGCGAGGTGCGGGGGCAACACCAAGGGTTGCGATCCCGTTGCCAGTCCTGGTCCGGTACGGGCGCGACACTGAGGGTTGCGATCCGTTGCCGGTCACAAAAAAAAGATAAAAAGGAAAAAAAAAAAAGAAAAGAAAGAAAGAAAGAACAATCACAATAAGAAGTCGAACTTTCAAAAAAAAGGGAAGAGAACTGTGGTTATTAGAGGTGGGAAAGGGAGACGGGGGTTAGTGAGAAATTGGTTAAGGGTCACCAAGATTGATTACATTTCATAAACATGAGTAAACTATCTTATTTGATAACCACATATTGTACACAGGTATTGATATTCAAATCTGTACCCCACGAATATGTATAATCAATTATGTTTCAATTTTTAAAATTGTCCAAAAAAAAAAAGATTGCAGTTAGATGGTGGGTGGGGCTGGAGTATCCTAAAGCCTTGTTCACATGCAAGCCCAGCTCCTGGGCTGGGAAGGCAATAGCTGGGGCTCCTTGGAGATACCTCTCGATAGGTAGATGACAGGTATATATTTACACATACATGTACACATACACATATATAAATAATTTATGTTTATATAATAATATATATGTATATTCACATAGCAGCTGAAGGCTCCCAGAATCCCAAGAAAAAACAGCAGAATCTTCATGGCGTTTTCTAACCCAGCCTCTGAAGTTACACGATGTCCCTTCCGCTGTGTGTTCTAGTCATAGAAGCAGTCACAAAGTCCTACCCAGATTTAGGGGAAGGTGATGTAGACACTATCTCTTAATGGGAGAAATGTCAGAGAATTTGCATAGATATTTCTACACTGCTGCAAGTGAAAAAATAAAAATATTAGAGGTATAATAAAATTGTAGCACTATATCAAGTGCTCATTTGAGACAGATAGTCATGAATTAAAGAGAGACCTGTTGGCAGAGACATATGTTTTTGTCTGTTGACTCTTGGCTGCTTGGTACAGATCCAGAAAGGAGGAGAGTTGGTTTTAACATGGATTTTGCCAACTCCTATTATCTCTATGAGAATGTAAGCACAATGAGAGCAGAGACCTGGTCTGCCTGATTTGTGGCTGGATCTCAGAGATTGGAGCTGGGCCTGGTGGAAAGGGGTCTCTCAAAAGACCCATGCTTTCATTGAACCTGGCTCTTTTTCACAGCTTGGTTCAAGTTGTTCCTTCCCACTAGGATGCTTCCCTGCCTCCTTGTCACCAACCTCACTACACGATTTTGCACAGATCACTTGACTGCTTGGAGCTTCAGTCTTCCCACCTATAAATGAGGATTATTTTAGGTCTCTTTTAGGTATAAAAATCATATCTTGCTATCTTATCCCATTCATTTGATGACTTCCGACAATGATGCCAAAATACATCAGCTCAGATGAAGGCACTAGCACAGGTGCCCTTGGGTTTCTACCTTACAACTGATCCATTTAAGACACAGCCCCTGGAAACACATCGAATCTAAAAGCAAAGCCTCCTACGCTCAATAAATCCTTGTCGAATTTCAGGATGAGGCCACAGAGAGAGAGTATTGATGCTGGAGCTGTAAAGTACCTAAAAAAAGACACATCTCTCCCATTCTTTGCCCTCTTGGGTGTTCACATTCTTTCTTAGCTATCACCCAGCCCCGTCAGATAAATCTATCTCTTTTTATCTTTCCACATACATCAGTCCTTTCTTTCCTGAATCATTTTTGTTGCTTTTCTCTGAACCTTCCCCACTCTGTCTCTGTCTTTCCAATACTTAATGTCAAGGCCATCCACAGGATAGAAGGCAGGGGGCCGCAGAGGCAATCGAGGGGTGGAGCAATAGAGACAGGTAACAGTTGGTAGGCAGCAATATTCGCTGAGCATTCACTGTGCCATGAAGGCTGTAGGACACCCTTCTGCAGAGCTGTCAACTGCCTAGGAAATGATTTGAGGGCCTGAAGTGAGATCTCCTGCTTAAAAGTGGCTAGCCTGGATTCAAATCCCTGTTCCATCACTACTAACCAAATGTGTGTGTGATGTCAGACAAGTTATTCCTTAATCAATCCATTCCTCAGTTTCCCCTCTAAAAGATGATGATAGTACATCTGATATCATAGGGTTCTTGTGAGGATTAAGTAAAATAATACACATAAAGTGCTTAGAACATACCTACCACATAGCTAGTGCTTAATAAATGCAAGATATTATCTATTATCTTCCATGGTGCTGAAGGGAATCTAGCCTTGCTGCTAGTCCTATTTTATTCATATCCCCAGGTTAGGAAGCCCAGTTGTACTCCTGCCTTATTCTGTGATGAATGAGATTTTTACCTTGGGCTCCTATAACTGTCCCTGCCTTGATAATCTGCCCAATGTCCACTCCATGCCTTTAGTCTCCTTCTTGTGGCTAAGTTCCACTCTTGAAATCCAGACCCATGGATGGAGTTCTGCCAGGTAAGAAGTAGTATTCAATAAATATTTGTTGATTGACTGACCAGCTACCTTCTACTGGTCTCCTTGATGCTGACCTGGAGTAGTGACCCACTTTTTGGATTGGGGAAATGAAGAAAAGGAAAGTGTGAACATTTCTAATATAGGTGACCAGATGGACGGTGATACTGATGAGAAAGGGCACAAATGAGAAAGGGTGCCAATTTTTTGTTGATTTTTTTTTTTTTTTTTTTTTTTTTTTGGAGAAAGATGTGAAGTTCGACAGGTTCATTCAACAAGCTTTAATAAAGTGCCTAAGAAGATGTGCTCAGCCCTGGAAACTTGTAGGAGAAAAGTCAGGCAAAACCTTGCCCTGAAAGAGCTTACACTGCTGTGGGAAAACAAATAGGCAAAGGCCGATGACAATGTGGTTGCTGCTGAAGGGCAGAGGAGGTTTGCGCAAAGTGTGGGGAAAACGCTGGAGGACACAGTCTGCCTGGGGAATCACAGAGAAGGTGCTCAGGCTGAAGCTTGAAGAAAGCTTAGAACTTTGCCCGATGGAATGAGGAGGGCTGGTGTTACAGGGCCCCAAAGTTTGAACAGGAGGAACTACATGGTACACTTTCCCCAGACCCAATAGCCCACATCTACCCTTTACGTTCTTGGCCAAATGTTGCCTCTGGGACATGGGAGGAAAGGAGCCCAAGGGAATATAGGAAAGATCCCACTGACAGCTGAGGGGAGAGTGAGAAGCTGAAGATCTGAGACACTAAGGGGAAAAAAAAAAAAAAGCAAAATGGTAAGCAAGTTGTATTCACAAGCCTGAACTCCAAGCTTCTTCCCCCACTAACAAGATAAAAGAAAACAACAAAACATGAAAATCTGGACTAGCACAGCCAGACAGGGTCCAGTTGCATCTACCTCTGGAGAAATAGTAAAATCACCCTGCAGGGAGCTCAAGGAGCCCGAGTCTTTGAACTGAGTTTTAAAGCAATGGAGGCAAATTTTTTCTACGGTCTGAGATGTGTTGGCCTCTGTGATCTCCAAAAAGTCAAGCAGGGAATTTTTCCTCAAGTAAGAAGCTTTCCATGGCTGCTTTCTTGGGAGCCTTTCTTGGGAACACTGTGCATTGGCAGGTATGTGGCCGCCCAGCAGGGAATCCCGGAGCTTTGAGCAGGCCTGGCAGTTGCAGGGAGGCAGGTCATATAGCTTTAGAAATCTCCTTCTAAAGGAGAAAGCTAGAGAGTCTAAAGTTAGAGGATAGGCAATGGGTATGGAGAGGTGGTAAGTACCAGAGGTTTTTAGAAAGCCGAATAGAAAAGATGGGTTAATTGGAAATATAGAAGTAAAGTAAAAAGAGGAATTTAGATTGCTGCTCAGATTTCTTACCAAGAGAACTTGGACTTTGATATTGTACTTCACTGAAATAAGGAGTGGAGGGAATTCCAGGGAGGCGAGGCAGGGATGGGTGTTGCTGGAAGGAGAGATAATGAGCTCGTTCAGCTTTGGGAGTGCTGTTTTTGTGTACCTTTGGAATATCCAACCAACAATATGTTAAATACACAAGCCTGGAGTTCAAGAGAGTAGGCTGGACACAGAGATTTTGGAAGTACCAGCACATAAGTGGTGACTGAAGTCATAAGCAGAGATGATACTGCCCAAAAAGAAGGTAGAGAATAAGAACACAAGGAGGCTAAGAGGAGGACTCTGGGGAAAATTAATATTTAAGGACTAAGAGGAGATTGAGAAGGAACAAGACAGCTAGATTAACTAGGAGAATAGTGCCAAGGAAATTAAGGGAAGAATTTCAAGAATAGAGCGGTCAAAAAAGGTCAAATGTCCCATAAAGTTCAAATAAAATGTCAACTGAAACGTATTGGATTTAACAACTGGTAACCTTTTCAAGATGGGGCAGAAAACAGATTCCCGAGGACTGAAGAGCAAACGAAGGTGCAGCAGTGTGGGCAGCCCCTTCACGAGGCCTGACTGTGGGGTGGGCACCGGGGGGGGATATCTAGCAGAGACACCGGGCCACCAGCAGATGAGTTTGTGTTGCCAATGTTTTCTTATGGGAAAGATTTAAAAGTGTTTCTGTTCTGTAAGAAAGAAGCCATCGGAGAGGAAGAGGATAAAAATACAGAAAATAGAAGGGAAATTTGACAGAGTATGGTCAGGGAGGAGACAGGAGAGGTAGCACTTCAGCTCATACATGAGCCTTGGGTAGGAGAGACTCATCATCAAAACATGGCACCCGAGGTGAAGGCTGGTGCTGATGCAGACAGATGTGTACATGGAGCAATTACTGTCTGTCTTTTTCCTGGAAAATATTAAGACTGTCCACAGGTGAAGTCACTGGAGTAGAGACAGGAGCCTGGAAAGAGTAGGAGAGTTGAAGGAAATGTCAAAGGATTACCAAACAGAGTTGTGCACCCCACTGGCACTGAAGGCTGTAAGCCTACAACTACACTGTGTGCATGGACGCCGGACAACTGCTCTAGCATCTCTCAGGATCTCAGGTTTTGCAGACAGAGCACCTTAGATGTGAAGAAGATATGAGTTGGGGTTTACAGGACAGGTGTAGCAGATGGTCCAGGGAACGAAGGATGCCAGCAAGAGAGAGACTGAAGGATAGATGCACCATGAAATTTCATCTGGAATGATAACGAAGTAAAACAATGAAGGGTCCGACGGACTTGGAAGAAGAATGGGGATCAAGAGACTGGAGATTACCATAAAGAGAGAAAGCAGGTGAGATTTCAAATCCATTAAAGCAAATCTTAAGGGGTAGATCTTAAATTTTATAAGATAAGATATTATCAAAAGGTTCTGATTGTGATTATTCCACCTTGGGAAATGAGGGAATTGACGCAAAGGTCAAGTGTGTTTATGAACTGCAAATACTACTTTAAAAAAGTAAAAAGTAATCTTCTACTCTTCTAAAACTGCTAATTGCAAAAGATATGCCAGTTACCGGTTTTATGATACTAGAAAGCTAGAGGCAGTGAAGCTAGTGAGAAATTAGGCCCCACTGCTGATGGGACAATCTTGGGAAAGACAGATCAAAGAGAAGCAAACTCCTGCCTCTGACAATACTTGCAACCAAAACTCTGCCAGGACTGGTCAAGGATGTGGCTACTGAGGTATATATCTAGCTTTTTTAGATAGCAGGTTGAAACATTACTTAATTCATAATTTTCTTGGCAATAGCCCCATGATCTAAAAGGTCTTCACTGCCCGGCCATGAGAGCAGCCTATTTTGAGACGTTACTCCCCTCCCTCCTTCCCATCTCCTAGCTGTGCCTCTCATCGGCTGAATCCAATAGGGAGCCAGATAGAAAGGCCAGTGATGCAGTACATCCCAGGAAGCCTCCCAGGACAGAGATCAGAAAGAAGGGCGAAGAGCAGATCTGGAGTGGGAAAAGCTGTGGCAATGTCTTAGCCCACTTGGACTGTTATACCAAAATACCCTAGATTAGATAGCTTATAAACAACAGAAATTTATTTCTCACAGTTCTGGAGGCTGGAAAGCCCAAAATCAAGGCACCAGGAGATTCAGTGTCTGGTGAGGGCCCACTTCCTGGTTCAAATATGGCTTCTTGCTGTTTTCTCACATGGTGGAAGGGAGAAGGCAGCTCTCTGTGGCCTCTTTTATAAGGGCATTAATCCCATTCATGAGAGCTCCACCCTCCTGATCTAATTGATCTCAAAGGCCCCACCTCCTAATACCATCACACTGGTGATTAGACTTCAACATATGAATTTGAGGACAGGCCATAGCAAGAAATTACCCCAGGATGTGTCATCAGTTCAAAGACAGAGGTATAATGAAATACGTGAGACTTAGCATACAGACAGGGACTAGGCATGTAGACATGTTTTTCTTTTTTTTCTTTTTTTTTTCCCCATACAACAGAAATGTATGTTTTCAAATCAGAGATAGCACGTATTTGAAGTGTCTTCAAATCAGGAGATACAACATAAAGATATGGATTTCTGGCTTTTCTTAAAAATTGGAAGATCTAGCAACACCAGATCCATTTTCTCTAGGGCAACATTCAGCTGGAGCTGAGTAACTGCAGCCCCTGTGGACAGAGCATGCCCTCTCCAGGTTTCCCCAGGCCTACCAACTTTTCTCACATGCCTAACAATGAGGTCAAGGGTGAGTTTACGCCCTTAAGTTTTCAATCAGCATCAAGCTTGCAGGGGTGTTTTCTTATAGTAAAAAAGAACTGTTCTATATTTATGTATCTACCAAATGGGAAAAGAAAACATAGACCAAAAGGACAGAGTTTTTCCTAAAGAATGGAAGAGGACATTTCCTTTACAAAGGGGAAGAGTATTCCTATATGTTTTAATATGCACACAAAGCATTCCTGTATCAAAAGAATATAAATTGAGACCATTTTTCTTTTACCAGTATCACTTCACTCAATTATGTTACCTGCTTGGATATCTGTAGGCATTTCAGCTTGAGATCGTGGACCAGGGCCATGCAGATGGAAAGCAGATAAATCATCTAAGTTTCATGTGACTTAGCCACAGTATTCTTTATATTTATTGTTATTCCCTGCCACGGATGTTAAAGCTCCCTGTATCTCTGAGCCGAGGAGCTCCCCGCTGTCACCTTTGTCCTCTACATAACTTGGGGCATCTAGATCTCAAAAGGTTTTGCAGCACTGCCAAGTGGGCTCAGCCTCTAGGCAGATACAAAAATGTTACTAGAGACAAGGGTGTGTGAGACAAAGATGATGGTTGAAGGTATGGGAATAACTGAATTTACTTAGTTAAAGGTATATGGAGAGAAAAAAGCAGGAGGCAAGAACAGAGCTGTAAGAGGCACAAATAATTAAAAACTGAAAGGAGGCAATTCAAGTAGAGGGAAATTTAATCAGGGAATTGGTCACCCAAGTGATGGAACTGCCAAGAAGCTAAATGGACAGTGAGGCAACACAAAAATTAGCAATACAAGAAGTTTTTGCCACTGCCAGGGCTGATGGGAGGGGGAGAGATGATACCAAAGCCCAGAAGCCAGCTCGGCCGGTGGAAACTAGAACAAGGGCAGAAGCTGCCTACCACGAGCTGGGAGCACAAGACAAGGGCCTGATCTGTCGAGCCTGGAATCACGGAGTAGAGCGAGCCCACCACCGTCTTCTGCCAGCTCCTCCCATGGGCCAAACCTACTCAGAAATAGTTTAGTAGAGACTGATCAGGGAGAGAGCGGGGAATGGATCTGGGAGCACCCAGCACATGACTAGGTGGAAGATTTTAGAAGATTTAAAAGAAATTGAGGAATAAGAAACAGAAGCAGCAAATGCAGACCTCGTATTTTAGTCGTTTGTGCTGCTTCAGTGTTCTCTTTGATTTTTTTGCATTCTTCTTATCTTCCCAAGATTTTCAAGAAACTAATTCCAAAAAATCTACTATTAAAAAGCTCCATTTCAAGTTATTCTTCCCCAGAGGAAATAGCTTTTTCCCCAAGTTTCTCCTTCCTCCTTTTCTACTGAAATTTGTAACCTCTTCATGAACTTATAATTCCTTTTTTTCCAGAATATTAATGAAGATAATAAATAATTATATGATTCTTCCCAATAACATACTGAATTCCCCCCTATATAAGCTCTTCTTATAGAATTTTTAAATTTTCTGAAATCAAGAATGCAGTGGCAGGATGCTGTTCTTGTTATTACTTTCCAATTACAAAATAGTAAATCCATTTACTTGAGAGAAAGTCAGCCAGTGATTTAAAATAACATCTAAGTAAAAGGTAGGGCCACTGCCCTATTGACAGATAAGATTTCTCATTACAATTCCATGAATCACCTAGACTACAGATACTCTATACTTTTCAATTTATTTGTTTCTAAATCAGGTGATTACTATTTTTATCATATATCATATGGTCAGTGAAACAACCTCTGATTGATTTAAGAGAGCAAGACATTACGAGGAGACTAAAGAACAAGAGCTGGATTTAAGGGGGAAAAAAAAATAAAAAGCCTAGACCCAACCTTCAATTTCCTATCAGAAAAATAAGAATAATCATTGGTGCCCCGACTACCTTATAGAGCTTTTGGAAGATCAAATGAGATAAGTAATAGATTGTTACTTATAAAATGCAATATAAAAATGTAACTGCAGAGCCAGAATGCCTGAGGTCCGAACCAAATTCCACCACTAACTGCCCATGTGACCTTGAGCAAATTATTCACCTCTCTGTGCTTCAATTTTCTCATCTGTAGGATGAAGAATAGGAGGGCCCTCACCATGGTTTGTAACTAATGACATAACTAATGACAGGCTAGGGCATGGGTACTGTATTAGTCCGTTTTGTGTTGCTATAACAGAATACCTGAGACTGGGTAATGTATAAAGAACAGAGGTTTATTTGGCTTATGATTCTGGAACAGCTGCATCTGGTGCGGGCCTCAGGCTGCCTCTACTCACAGTGGAAAGCAACAGGCAGCCGGCAGGTACAAGCAGATCACATGGCGAGAGGGAGAGGGAGAGGGAAAAAGAGAGAGGGGGAAAGAGAGAGAGAGAGAGAGAGGGAGAGGAAGAGAGAGAGAAGGAAAGAGAGAGAGAGAGAAGGAGGGAGAGGAGGAGAGAGGAGGGGAGAGGGCAGAGGAAGAGAGAGGAGGTGTCAGGGTCTTTTAAACAACAAGCTCTCATGGGAACTAATAAAGTGAGAACTCAGTCTCTACCCTACCCCGCCCAGGGACAACATTAATCCATTCACGAGGAATCTGCCCCCATGACTCAGCTCCCAACACTGCCACACTGGGAATCAGATTTCCATACGAGTTTTGGGGGAACAACACATCCAAACTCCATCAGGTACAAAAGCCCTGTTCCCTTCCTCAACAATGGGACATAGTGCAATTTACACTGCAGAACTCCCAGTGCAACAGGCTGAGACTACACCGGAAATCCCATCCTTATGTAGCACCTTCTTTCCCTATTCTGTTTTTCTCAAAACATTCTCTTAATAAAGCTCAGGTGCACAAATCACTATGGCAGGCTCTGCTTCTAGGTTGAAATCCCATCCTTATGTAGCACCTTCTTTCCTTATTCTGTTTTTCCCAAAACATTCTCTTAATAAAGCTCAGGTGCACAAATCACTATGGCAGGCTCTGCTTCTAGGTAAACCAAAGTAAGTCAGTACTACTCTCACAGGTTGTTGACAATACAGGTGGAGCACTATGTGCCTGATGCATAGTAATTGCTCAATAAGTCTAAGCAGAAAATGGGCCAGAAAGAATGTGACATGATGACTGTGACAACTATGCTACAAAACCCCTTGCTTCTGGTTCAGCATGTCAGGCACTTGGAATTCACCACACCATCCTAACAGTAAAAAGCTGAACAAACTGAAAAATCAATTTCTTAGGTCTGTCAGAGAAGTAAGATCACCAGGCAAACTGCTGCCCCTAAGATGGAGACACAGACAGGTGAATACAGAGAATCACCACTTAGAGCTGAAACCTCCACAGGAACCAATAGCAGGGTAGGAAAACTGATGAATTGCTAGAGGCTCAATGTGGATAAGCCTGAGAATTAAAAACTCCAGAAAGACCCAGTCATCGGGGGCCCCCACATTTTTGTGAGTTTTACCTCCAGAAGCTCTACCAATTTTCACAGAGAAGATTGGAGGAAAATCCTCTCCAATTTCCAGCCAACGAAGGGAAAAAGGGAACCATTTGGAAATATGCCAGAGCATTCTGTTCTTAACAAAGCCTGCCCTCAGAAGAAACTATTTTATCACAGCCTGACACAGGGGAAGGGAAATATCCTATTCTAGCACACCCTAGCAATCCTGTCTCATCTAAGCAGGGAGAGAGAGCACTGAGAAGCCCTTGTGAAAGTCACAGCCTGGGAACACAGGCTCACTAAAAGACTAAGACCTAATCATAGGACTGTAGAACTCTTCCCTCCCCCGCCACACACACCTTACCACCACACCACTAAAAGCCTGTTTACTAGAGTTCCTTTCACCCAGCACATCATGTCCAGCTTTCAACAAAAAATGACAAGGCATATTAAAAGGCAAAAAACACAGTTGAAGCGACAGAGCAAGCATCAGAACCAGACTCAGGTATGGCAGGGATGTTGGAATTATCAGACTGGGAATTGAAAATAACTATGATTAATATGCTAAGGGCTGTAATGGAAAAAGAAGACAGCATGCAAGAACAGATGGGCAATATAAGGAAAGAGAGGAAATTCTAAGAAAGAACCAAAAAGAAATCCTAAAGATTAAAAACACATAACAAAAATTAAGAATGCCTTTGATGGGCTTATTAGTAGACTGGACACAGCTGAGGAAGGAATTTCTGAACTTGAGGATATGTCAATAGAAACTTTGAAAACTAAAAAGCAGAGAGAAAAAAACCACTAAAATAAATAAATAAAAGAACAGAATATCCAAAAACTGTAGCTCCAGTTTCCTCCAACCCCTGGGCTCCAGATTGAATGAAAAAATTTATCTACCAGGTTAGGCTGCCAGTTGCCATTAGAAGGCAATCAGAGAAGAGGCGAGTTTCTGAAATTGGGTCTCAGTGGCACATCCCTAGACAAAAGAGAGTAGAAAGGAGATAGAAAGAAGAAAATAGTGTGGCTTCTAGACTCAATTTTTCATGAGGTCAAGGATCTTGTTAAATCCCTAAAGCCTAGCACAGTCTCTAGCACATAGTTGTAATACTACAAATAATTATTTAATGTGATGGCTTTAAATGTAAATCCATAAATCCTTTGATACTTTTCCCCTCAAGAGCTAGAGTTTGATTTCCCTGTGATGGAGTGTGCACTGGACTTACTGAATCACATGTACTGGATAGAATATGACGGAAGTGATAGGATGTCACTTCCAAAATTAGATTATAAAAAGACCAGGATTTCCATCTGAGCCATTCTCACTCACTCTCTCTCTCTTTCCCCAGGATCTCGCACTGTGGAGGAAGCCATATAGTGAGCAGCCCTATGAAAAGGCCCACGTGGCAAGGGGGGCCATCTGCCAAAGCCATGCGAGAGAGCTGGGAAGTGGGTCCTCCAGCCCTTCAGATGACTGCAGCCCTGGCCAACAGCTTAGCTCAACTTCACAAGAGTCACTGAGCCAGCATCTGGGTTCCTGACCCACAGAAACGGTGAGATGATAAATACGTGTGGTTCTAAGCTGCCGAATTTGGGGTAACTTGTTGCTCAGCAATAGAAAACTAATAATGTGGGAAGACAAAATTCTAGATGTCAGTGATTTGGTTGAAGAACAAGGGAGAAACACCAAGACTGTGGATAAGAGGGGTGGACTGCAAACAGAGTTACGTGTGGTATGAAGGGCCTGGAGAAGCAAACCGAAGAACACAAATGTCAGCGAGCCGATACGGAAACAGCGGAAAGAAATGCCGAGAACTACGATAAACGGTGGTGAAACTGGGCTCCTCAGCTCACTGAGGCGGCTCTGTTACTGTAGGGAGCACTCCCAGAGAAACTCAGTAACATCAAACAAATGCACTGTGCTGTTTTTAAGGAGAATATGAAAATAGAAAGTCTTTTCCTCGGGGAAAGAGAGCAAAGGCAAATAATCAGGCCTTTTTTTATTATTACTTAATCAAGAATTAATCTTTACTCTTCTGTGGCTAGAACGAGGGCTACCAGATCATTCAAACTCTTTGTATTCAGAGTTGCTTTTTTCGGATCACCGGAATATAAATTAATAAGATGTCCCTGTGAGTTCAATCTTAACTGGAAGGATTTCAATAAACTTTCCAAAGTCATTGCACATTAAGAGATTGTCCAGAAATTTTCCACAGTGTTCTACTTTTCCAAGGCAGCTCTGTAGCTTCTTCCCCAAACTGTTAATTACTTTGTGGTGACCCTGTTTGTCCTTCTGGCATTAGGACAGGGCAAAGCCTAGCAGGGCCAAGACTTGAGATCTGGTTCCGGCTCTATCTAACCAGTTGTAGGACTGCAAAGGAGATGTTTCCCTTCTGAAACTTCCTTCTTTGTCAAACAGAGTTGATAATGCCATGCTTCACAGCACTGATGTCGGAATAAATAACAGATGCAACAGCACTTGGCAAACTGTAAAGTGCAGTGCAAAGAGAAAAGGAGAATTCCTCTCAAAAGCCATGTTTTTCAAAGGAGTCTGCCTCTCAGCTACTGTCAACTCCCCCATCATTTTGGATTTTTTACTAATATGAAATGTTTCTCTTCAGCATCCGCTCTCCCTCTGATTATAACAATAACTGACATCCCTGTGCTTTCATCCACCCGCCCCCCTCCTTTCCACTCCTGTTGTTTGCATTATTATTTCTGCTCTTGGTTTCCTTTTACTCCCTCTTTGCCTTCCTTTACACCTGGGAGACATTTCTCCCCAGTTAATCCTTCCATCCTGTCCTGGAGGAAACTACAGGGGAGTCATTCTGTTCTCCAGGGTGCGGCAGCCTTACATGTGAGCTCTGAATTACCTGGGCTGGTACAGTCCAGGACTGCCTGTGGACAGGGGGTGCTTAAATTCTGACCAACATATTCTCTCTTCCCTAAGGCACCAAATTCCCCAATGTTCTAAATTCCAGAAGATCTTATCTTCTGACAACGTGGCCTACATCCCTTTTCCACAGGGCGACAATTAGTAGTTAAGAACATGGGCTTGAGAACCCTGGGCAGATGACCTAACCTCTCGAAGCTTCAGTTTGCTCATGAGGATAATGTTAACTGCCTCCCAAACTCACAGGTAAACATTGGATAGGGCAATGTACATAGAATGCTTAAATTGTGCCAGGTGCAGAGAAATGCTCCATAAATGATAACTAGTAAACTGTCATTACTGTTCAGAAGTCTTCAATTCCTCTCTCAAGCTATCCTGGTCCCCTGCCCCCATCTCTACTTCCTCTCCTTCAAATTCCTCATCCCCTTCCTTCCCGTTGGTTCTAACAGGCCTCTCTCATCAGGGCCTTTCTCCTATGCAAAGCTGTTCTTGCTACACTAGCCTGCAGTGGGGTCTTCCTCATTGCAGCTCTCAGACCCCTCGTCTCTACCACTTATTTGGAAGTTACCGTATTCTTCCTTGTGCTGTTGATTATCTTTCTGTGTGTGGTATCATTTAGCCCAAACAGGCTTTATTTGCCAACTGTGTGATTTGTTATAAGTGTTTTGCCAAACATCCAGCCCAGTCATTGGATGCTGAATTTTAAAACGATATAAATTTAACCAAACACTAAAGGAGAAATGATGGCCACTGTTAGGGGCCAACAGTGGGCCAGGCTTACTTGCAGCTCCCTTTGTATTTTCCAGAGATGTTCCTATTTATGAAGAGGATACAATTTCAACCCAGCTTTGTCAGTAAAAGGATCAGAAATGGAAATAATAGGAGACATAGGCTTGTGTTCTGGAATGGTGGTGAGAGGATTCTAGATTTAAAAGGCAATTAGAGAAAAGTCATTAGATTCTGATCAAGGTAAGGTCAACTGGCTGGAAATTGCAAAACGTGCACTTGGGAGTCTTAATCCTTAAAACAGAGAAAGGTTGGTGTAAGGTTAGTAAAGTTGAAAAAGAGGGCTGACAATAGACAGCAAGGAGGGAGAGCCAGGAAAGAGAGGCCCTCACGGAATCTGTGCCAGGCAGGGCTGCCCAGAACCAGGATGGATTTCCAGTAGCCCCCACAAACTGGGGGTGCCCTCTAGAGGGGAGACACATCTCTTCATCTTTCTTCTTGGCCCTGTCCAAAGAGACTAAATCAGGGCTATTAATCAAGGCCAATATTAAAAGAAGGCCTAGGATGATTTTGAGGATCCCTACCCAAAGAAATCTCTCCTCACCAGGTTTCTGAATTCTGAAAAGTCTTTTCATCTGTGATTAAAGATTGATGTTTAAATATGAGCACACTTCACACATCCATTAAACAATCAACAAATGCAAACAGTGCTAAGCTATCCTTCCTGGATTTTATTCGGGTAGGAAGGAGTTAAAAAGACCAGTGAGGGAAGAGATTCCAGAAGTGAGTCAACCAACTTTGACCTTCAAAGCCAAAGAGAATTTGTGTTCCAGAAGAGCTTCCTCCTGCTATGCTGGTGTGTATGTAGGCAGCTCCACTAGTTAGGATACTTTGTGACTCTCCTAAAGTTGTAGACCCACATGGGCCAGCCCTGAAACTATGCCACAGTCAAAGAAGTCCACTATTTACCAGTAAAAGTCATTTTAAAGAGATTTTCTCCATACTTATCAACTAGTATTGAAGGGGGGTGTTATGGAATGAATTGTCCACACNTTCAAAGCCAAAGAGAATTTGTGTTCCAGAAGAGCTTCCTCCTGCTATGCTGGTGTGTATGCAGGCAGCTCCACTAGTTAGGATACTTTGTGACTCTCCTAAAGTTGTAGACCCACATGGGCCAGCCCTGAAACTATGCCACTGTCAAAGAAGTCCACTATTTACCAGTAAAAGTCATTTTAAAGAAATTTTCTCCATACTTATCAACTAGTATTGAAGGGGGGTGTTATGGAATGAATTGTCCACACCCTAAATACATATGTTAAAGCCCTAGCCCCTAATTTGACTGTATTTGGAGACAAGGCCTTTAAAGCAATAATTAAGGTCAAATGAGGTCATAAGGGTGGGGCCCTAATCCAACAGAACTGGTGTCCTTATAAGAAGAGGAAGAGACACCAGGAGTACATGCACACACAGAGGAAAGGCCATATGAGGATGCAGCGAGAAGGCAGTCATCTGTAAGTCAGGAAGAGAGGCCTCACCAGAAACCAATCCTACTGGCACAATTGATCTTGGACTTGTAGCCTCCAGAACTGGGAGAAAATAAATTTTTGTTCTTTAAGTCACCCTGTCTGTGGTATTCTGTTATGGCAGCCCTAGCAGACTAATACAGGGGTCTAATTTATAACTGTCCAACACAGACACACACATACATACACGCACCTCCCAATAGAGAGGGTGTAGAATTCTTTGCAGAATTCTTTTTGATGGGCTCCAGGATGAGGGATGGAACATCCATGAATCACATTAGTAATTTTTATCCCATCCCAACAGAGTCATTATAATAGAAGATTTCTTTCTAGGGTGTTAGAACATACAGGTCAACAAACAGTTATTAGGCATATACTGTGCCAAGCACTAAGACATGGGTACAAAGAAGAAAAGGATGTCTGCCTTCAAGGGCCTCACAGCAGGCTCACCAGACCCTAGGACTGAGGGTTCTAGAGCTGGCTACTCCCCTCCTAGTTACCCTCTGCTCACCCCATCAGGCCAATGCAGACTGTGCACCTGAACTCTAGATGTACACTGATCCTGTAGATCCCAGCTCTCTGGATGGTTTGAGAGTGGGCAATTTTTTGTATATTGTCTAGCTTTACGATGTTTTACCTCTAGGAGTGTTTAGAATTGCCTGCATTAAAAAAAAAAGATCCCAAGGCTCCTCATTTGCAGTTGTTTTTATTTTTTGAAAGCAGAATGTTGACTGGGAAGAGTCCTGAACATGGAGTTGGGTCTGGGCCATTTCCAGTCTCCCCACTTCAAATCAATGACCCTGTCTGGTCCAGTCTCCATGGGACACCATTTGTCTCAGCCCTTTGTAGTCAGGGGGGAGGGGACCCCCAAGTCCAGTCCCCTTTCTGTCTCATTATTATGTAGGAATGATTGATTAAGTCATTGGCCATTGATGGTCAACTCAACCTTCAGTCCCTCTCCCCTCTCTGGAGGTTGGGGGGGGTGGGGAGGGCTGAAAGTTCCAACCACCTAACCACATGGTTAGTTCCTCTGGCAACCAGCTGCCCCCATCCTGAGGTTATCCTAGCCACCAGTCATCTCCTTAGAGTACAAAAAGACACTTTTCACTTAAGAGATTTCAAGGGTTTTAGGAGCTGTGTGCCAGGAACCAGGGGCAGAGACCAAATATATACAGTATTTCTTATTATATCACAATATTTCAGTGATCATTCTTCACAATAACCATAACAACTCTATGACATGGGTACTATTATGATCCTCATTTTTACTAATAAGAAAAGCAAGCCTTAAAGAAGTTATACAACTTGGCCACATTCACAGAACTGAGAATTTGAAGCTTGGTAGCCTGACTCTGGAGCTCTGGGCACCTGTTACCCTATCATATTCTCCCATGGTTGCATCACCTTTCAATCAATTATCTTATGTACTTTCAAGTCATTTGCATTTGTTGCTTATTATCATAATGTAAAGGGGTTGATGCACAGAGAAAGAAATGTAATGGATAGAAACTTAACAGGCTAATCATTAGAAAGGTTTGGAAGAGACTTCCTCACCCAGGCTGCTGCCAGTGAAGGTTGTTGTGATTATCAAAT
>NW_007726413.1:601275-638710 GCF_000696425.1 Galeopterus variegatus | reverse complement strand
GGTTTGGAAGAGACTTCCTCACCCAGGCTGCTGCCAGTGAAGGTTGTTGTGATTATCAAATCTCTGGCATAGGGAAATTTTCCTGATTTTTTTTAACCTTAAAAATTGTTCCTTTTAAGCCATCACATTAGACTACATCTTTCCTACCATTCAGACAGGTAAGCAGGAATTTCATTTTTTTAAATTGAAGAAAGACTTAGCTTCTCTCTGCAACAAAGCCCTTTAACCATGTGATTACTCTGCCATCTAGCTTCCTGAGTCTATATAGCTGTTCATGATATTCTCCTGGGGCATATTAGGGCTAAGCACTGCTTTGGTTTAAAATGCATTGTTTTAGATCACTTAACAAATGTTCAATGATGCTAAACACACACAGACACACACACAGAGCAATAACTGGAAGCATCATGTCTCCTTCTCAACAGGAAATAGTTCTCATTTGAAAGGTCAATCTACAATGTTGTAAGAGACCCCTGGGCCAGTTGAGATTTCTTCTTGTTAAATAAAGGTCAATTGAACAACATTGTTTCTTTTCAAGAATCTGGAATGCAGATTTTGGACTTAAACTGAGTGGGGTTAACATGAAAGGCCAACAGATAAAACATTGAGCGTCCATCCATTTTTGTTTGTCTAAATCTTATAAACTTAGTTGAAAATCAAAAGCTTTTTCTAGTGGTCTGTGTATGTCCCATGCAGCAGTTTCTTTAACCTTGCTACCTATCTTTAAGTTACCAAGAATAGTATTTATTACAGAAATATTATTGGTCCTAGAAAATGGTAACATACCACTTAGGAAAGGAGGGGAAATCTCCATTCTGACCTGTTCCTGGGTTTGAGATCATATTAAAACAGTGTCCCTGAGTAGAGTTACCAATACCAGAAAATAATTGTCCTCATTTGCCTCCACCTAGGCCCTATTGCAAAGGACAAAGTAAATAGAGATAAGGTTGTTCTCATACAGAATGGGACATGAATCTACTCCTATGAAATTGTTCTTTTGTTATTAAAGGATTTGTACTTAGTTGACCTGGATGTCTTGTTGTTCTATGGTATTTTTCCAGCATGTCCCCACCACACACACACACACACACACGCACGCACGCACACACACGCACACACACACGCACACATGCACACACACACACACAGTTAAATATATTTATTTCTGTTGAGACAACAGAAATAGTTCTAAAATGTTTTCAATTTAAAATAAGTAGAAAAAAAAGAGTATGCTTCCCATTCCATCATCAGCTTTCAGTGATCAATTGTAATGAAAGAAATAAGTATAAAGTGATCAGATATATAATGTGATCTGTCAGGAGAAATTGTGAATGACTTAGAAATGGACTATAAAGATGGCTGGGTGTTTTCAATGGAAAATATGCATTGTTTATAGCACTCCCTCCTGGCTTATCTGATTCTATGGGGTTTTATTGTCTTTGAGCTATTCATAACTCTATAAATAACTGATAGCAATGCAAAAAATTCTTGTCTACAGACATACAAGTATATTCTACTCACTGGAGGGACAATTGCTTTCCCTCCATCTGCTTTCCCTCCATTCGTGGTGTTAAAGAAAAAAATGATTCAATGACACTTGTTAAGGTATGGTAAGGCAGACTTTATTCAGGACCATCGGGATAAGTATAGAGACCACTACAACGGGATTTTGTAGTGGGAGAGGGAGAATGGGTTCGGCCTGGAATAAAGTATGGGCAAGTAAGAATTTATAGCCAAGGAGAAGTGTGGGGGTCAGTGGATGGAAAATTACTAGGAGGAAACATCAAGGGTATGGGGGGATTCTGGCTAAACCATCCTAACAGGATTCTTGCTGAAGACAGGCCAGGGTGATTACCTGGGAGATGGTGGTGGATCAAATATCAAAGGTGATCAGACATTGAGAGTGAGGAGTTCTTGCTAAAATGACTTAGCAGAGTTTTTGTTAAAACTGTATTTTACAAGGAAGTGCACAGATAGGGCCTAGGAGTAGGTTCTGCAGCCTGACTAAAGTTTGGCCAAGCAAAGAATCTTTGTCAATAGAAAAAGCCAGTTTTGCATTCATTTGTAAATTTATTTCATGGCCTATTTTTGTTTCTGTTCTTTGAACTCCCCCTTTGAACTGGCTTTCAGCTCTCTCATTAATTAATGAGTTATATCTGAAATTGAGTCATGAATTTACCACCTTTTTGAAAATTATCTCTAAGAAATCTTATTTTCTTATAGCCAGTTTGGTAGAGGAGTAGAAATCAGACAGCAGGAGAGAAAAGGGGAATATATCCCTTTGGGCTTCTCCAAAGTCCCCAGATTCAAGTGTATGTAAAAGAGAAGGGGCAACACAGAAACCCAACCGGATTGAGGCTGAGGCTGAGCCAGATGGCCTGAGTGTCATTGAAGGGAACACAACTAGGCTCAGGGATCCCTTTGATCTCCCAGTTCCCTGATTAAATTAGCTTCAGTGAACATGCCTTTTCCCAGGAGAGTCAGGAACCTCAGATACTTCAGATACATTATAAACAATTTGCTAAGCACAGTGATTACTTCTCTTTTCCTTAAACAAGGATATTCTGAAAACATAGTCCTTCATTTAGCATAGACATGGAAATTTACACAACTATGCAGTAGCCAGTTTCCCTAAAAGTAAGACAACATTGGGGGAGAAACAATTTATTTAACATCCCTTTGTGCTTTGTTGCAGGGCAGTATAATTAAGACCTTCAACTTTGAAGTCAGACAGCCTGAATTCAAATCCCAACTCTACCTCTAGGCAATTGACCTTACTTTGCTAGACCTCAAAATTCCTTATATGTAAAATGGAACTAATAATAACTCCTTCTCAGAGTTATTATGAGGGACAGATGCATACTAAATCTTCAACAAATTGTAGTTATTATTATTATTATTATTATTATTATTATTATTATATTCCACATTTTTTATATAAAACATATGACTATAATACCTCACAATAATAAATAGGGTAGGAATTGAGTCTGAAGGCTTTGTGATCGTATTGGAAAAATTAAAAATTAAATTCTGAATAACTTGTAAAATGCCTCTGTAACTAAATGTGCTTATCTCCCAGGTCCCCCAGAACTCAGCCTGGTTATAATCAATTGCCTGCCGGCGTTTCTGCTTCTGTAATTTTGCCTGCCTGTCCCCCTTGTCTCTGTAATCCTGCCTGCTCACCTAAGTCACATGGGTGTGAAGGAGCTGAAACCAGCAGCTGCTTGTCTAAGATATAAGTTTATGGATCCCGTCAAATTTGCCTATAAAAACCCTGACAAACTCATGTTCAGGGTCTCAGGATTTCAGAATGAAAGTTCACCTGGGTCCTGCTTGCATAATAAACCTCTGACTCTCAAACCCCCCTGACTGTCTGGAGCCTTTCCTGCCCAGTTCATTCCACAATCAAAGGTACCAAAAAAACCTGCTATCACATTTTGAGACCCCCCACTCCCCTGCCCCATTCCTAAGGTCTCCTCCAAGATCTAAGCATCACTTCTTATTATTGGCATTCCCACAGGCAGTGCAATTTTACTGTCAACATTGGAAAACAAATTAAAAATACCAGCGTTCCAGCTTCATTTCCCACTAAGATGCTGATCTCAGAAAGACTGTTGTCTTCTTGATCAACTCTGGAGGAACTATAAAGGGAAAACATCGAAATACAGGTAAAAATTTGAGAAACCCTTGGGGAAATGGAAGGTTGCTTAAACTAGAGGTGGGAGGTGGGTGGAGACAGCTTTACCTGAAGCAGGAAGTACTCCCATTTGCCGTGAGGAGAATAAATAGGGAGAGAGCTGTCAGAGTTCCATTCTTGCTTCTCCATCCCTCCCCCATTGCCCTGGGACATTCTATGCCTACTTCCACATCAGCATTGACTCAGACCATGGTTCAGGTATCCCCAGAAGAATCAGGTGGCACAGAAGTCCTGCATAGGTGAGGAGTTGAGAAAAATGGGTGAAGACTCATCAGATCAGGGAAAATATTGAAAGCCATAAAACAGCTTTGAGAGCAATTAGAGAAATGAAGGAATTTGCCACTGTATGGCAAAGA
Source organism: Galeopterus variegatus (assembly GCF_000696425.1). Taxonomy (NCBI): domain Eukaryota; kingdom Metazoa; phylum Chordata; class Mammalia; order Dermoptera; family Cynocephalidae; genus Galeopterus; species Galeopterus variegatus. The sequence goes on along the minus strand of NW_007726413.1, from coordinate 634,654 downwards.
ATTTAGTCTTGTCCAAAGAAAGGTCTGGCTTTTGTCCTAGGCTTCTGGGGGTAGGGAGGGAGAGATCTCTAAGCCCTTAGAATGTTACACCTGATAGGAGTGTTATTGTTACCTGTGGGCCTTGGGCTAGCCAGATAGTAACCCTGTGATTTAGGGTGGGGCTTTGAGCCACACCAACAGTGTGAGGGAGAGTGGAGGCTTTGTGTCATGTGGTATCAACTAACTTCCTGAACAGGTGGAGACTGAGATCAGCCATGTGGCCAGTCAACATGCCTATGTGATGGTGCCCTAATAACAACTCTGAATACCAGGGCTTGGGTGAACTCCCTTGGCTGGCAATATTCATGCACACTGGGAAAGTAATGCTTTCCATGATTACATCAGGAGAGAAAAACAGAAGCTCTGCATTTGATACTTTCTTGGAGTGTGTGCTGCTTTGTTTGGCTGATTTTATTTTATATTTTTATTTTTTATTTATTTATTTTTTTGGGTGGCTGGCTGGTATGGGGATCTAAACCCTTGACTTTGGTGTTATAACACTACACTCTAACCAACTGAGCTAACCGTGTTTAGCTGATCTTAATCTGCATCCCTTCTCTGTAATAAACTGTAACCCTGAATATAATAGTTTTCAGTGAGTTCTATGAGTTCTTCTAGTGAATTATTGAAACTGAGTGTTTTTGAGAACCCCTAAACTTTCAGTTGGTGTCAGAAATGAGGTTGGTCCCATGGACTATAACTTTGTAGCCATGTTCATGTACTGAAAGATTCAATATTATAAAGATGTCAATTCTACCCAAGGTATGTAAAGATTTAATGCAATTCAAATCAAAGTTCCAACTTGATATGAAAGAGAGAGACAGAGAGTATAATTTAACAAGATGATTCTAAAATTCATATGGAAATTCAAAGGACTAATAGTAATCAAAACAACTACATATAGAACTGGTATATGATGCAGCAATCCCACTGCTGAGTATATACCCAAAGGAATGCAAATCATCATGTCAAAGGGACACCTGCACTCCCATGTTTATCACAGCTCTGTTTACAACAGCCAAGAGTTGGAACCAACCTAAATGTCCATAGACAGACAACTGGATAAGGAAAATCTAGTAAGTATACGCAATGGACTACTACTCTGCCATGAAAAAGAATGAAATTCTGCCATTCACAGCAACATGGATGAACTTAGAGAAAATTATGTTAAGTGAAATAAGCCAGGCACAGAATGAGAAATATGCATGTCCTCACTCATAAGTAGGAGCTAAAAAAAAATTAACAAATAAAGAAAAAAGATAGAAAGAACACAATCACAATAATTTGTTGAACTTTTTTTAAATAAAAAGATGACCAGTAAGGGGATCTTAACCCTTGACTTGGTGTTGTCAGCACCACACTCTCCCAAGTGAGCCACGGGACAGCCCTCGTTGAACTTTCAAAAGGAGAGAACAGAACTGAGACCACCAGAGGTGGGAAAGGGGGAGGGAGAGGAGCAGTTAGGGAGAAATTTGTAAAGGGCTACATTACATTGCATAATGTTGAATACACTAGTTATCCTGATTTGGGCATCACATATTACACACAAGTATTGATATTCAACACACTACCTCACAGATATGTACAATCAATTACATTTCAATAAAAAATAAATAAAAAGAACAAATTGCTGTCAAAATTGTTTAAAACAAAGAAACACCAAATGTTTCTAACTTCTGACATCTTCAATCACAATATAAGCAAAACTGGACATTTAAGCCAAGATGTTGCTGAAGAGCAGATATGCCAGTACACAACCTTTAGAGTCACAAACTTATCTATTTTTTTAAAACATGGGAGTACAAATATGGTAGTGAAGTGCTTAAGCTCTGGGGTGAAGCAGACCTGTGCTGGAAATTCAATTTTTCCACTTCATCTGGTTTATGCTCTTGAATAAATTATTTAAGCATTTTAAGTGTTAGTATTCTCATCTATAAATTAACATTTACCTGTGCACTCATTCAATAAAATTTATTAAGTGCCTGCTTTGTGCTACTTGCTTGGGATACAGATCTATACCAAGCATAGTGTTAGGCTCTAGGTATACATTTTTAGTCCCTGCCTTCATGAAGCCTAATATCTAGAAGGGAAGTAGATAATAAACCAGAAAACAAACAAATAAATTTACAATTACAACTTATAATAATTCCCTGTAGTAAAGAGCAGAGTACAATAATAAAGAGTAATGGCCAATCAGGGAAGGTCTCTAAGGGAAATGAGAGGGATGTAGCTATTAGAAGAAGTAACAGAAGAAAGAAGAACAAGGGAAAAGTGTTATGGGTGGCAGGAATAGCATGTGCAAAGATCCTCAGTGAAAAAGAGCTTTGGAGCATTTGAGGAAATAAATAAAGCCAACGTGGCTACAGCATAGTGAGCAAGTGAAAGAACAGCCTAGATGAGGCATTGCAGAGGGCAGAAGGATTAATTGTTGGTCATGGTAAGGAGTGTGGATTTATTCAAAATGTAATGAAAGGCCTAGAAATAAATCTAAGGAAGATGGGCAAGAATTCTCTATGCTCAAAACTGCAAAACAGTAAAGGATGGAAAATTCAACATTGTTAAGATGTTAGTTTTCCCCAGATTGATATATGGATTCAATGCAATCCCAATCCCAGCAGAATTTTTGACAGGAATTGACAGGCTAATTTAAAATTTCACCTGGAAATGCAAAGAACATAGAATAGCCAAGGTGACCTCGAGGAAGAAGAAACAAAAGAAAGTTAGAAAGCATTCATGACTTAACTACTTATTAAGATAGTATAATATTCTTGCAAGAATAGGCAAACAGATTGATGAGACAGAATAGATTCTAGAAGTAGATACATACACATAAGGTTAATTCATTTATAACAAAGATATTACTGCAAATCAGTGAGAAAAAGATGTCTCTCAAGTAAATGGCGCTGGAGCAATCGAATAATCATACGAGATAAAAATAAACATTGGCCCTTACCTCACAATATACACAAAAATGAGTTTGAGTTGGATTGTAGGTCTAAATGTAAAGAGAAAACAAGGAAAGATCTAGAAGAAAATAGTAGAATATCTTCAGTCCTGGGGTGAACAAAAATTTCTTTAAAAAAATACAAAAAAATTGCTACAAAAGAAGACCTTTGACAAATTGGACTCATTAAAATGAAGAACTTACATGCATTTTTAAAACATCATTAAGAAAGACAATTGGCAAGCCACAGACTGCGAGAAGATATTCATATTCATAGTAGATATATATAACAAGAATATATATAAATTTTAAATCCCTACAAATCAACTATAAAAAGTGGGCAAAAAAAATTGAACAGGCATTTCACAAAAGAGGATATCCAAATACACAGTAAGCACCAACATCATTGGTCATCAGGGACATGCAAATTAAAATTATGATGAAATATCACTACACACCACCAATATAACTAAAATTAAAAATACTAAAAATACCAACTGTTGGTGAGTATGTTGAGAAACTAGAACTCTCATATATTACTGGTGTTACTGTGAAATAATATCATCACTTCGGAAAACTGCTTGAAATTGTTTATAAGAAAAACAATTTCTTATAAAGTTAAGTATACATTTACCATATGACCCAGTGATTCTACTCCTGGGGATGTACCCAAAGAATAAGGACATATGTCTACAAAAAGACCTGGACAAAAGTGTTCATAACAGCTTTATTTACAATAGCCAGAAAATGGGAAACAATGAAAACAAGTCAAATGTTCATCAGCAGAAGAGTGGATAAATAATAGTATAGTGATGTAATGGGATAGTACCCAACAGTGAAAATGAATTCAATACTGACACATGTGACACGTGAATTAATCTCACTGACATTATGTCGAGCAATAGAAGCCAGACAAAAAATAATACGCACTATGAGATTCCATTTCTGTGAGGTTCAGGAACCAACAAACCAAATCTTATGGGGATAGAAGTCAAAATAGGGACTGCCTGGTTAGCTCAGTTGGTTAGAGCACAGTGTTATAACACCAAAGTCAAGGGTTTAGATCCTCACACCAGCTGGCCACCAAGAAAAAAAAAAAAAAGTTAAAAAAATAGTGAATACCTTGGGGTGGGGTGCAGACAGTAGTTGCCTGGGAAAGGCCACAAGAGAACTTTCAGATGTTCTGGAAATGTTCTATATTTTAATGTGGGTGGTAGTTACACAGATGTACATATACATAAAAATTTATCAAGCTGTACACTTAAGATTAGTGTACTTCACTGTTTCGGGGGGGGGGGGGTTGGGGTTTTTTTTTTTTGGCAGGTGGCCTGTGTGGGGATCCAAACCCTTGACCTTAGTGTTTCAACAGCTCTAACCAACTGAGCTAACCCACTAGTCCCACTCTGTGTTATACATCAACTTTTAAAAGCAGAAAACAATCTGCAGTGAAACACATAAATATCCACACTGAACAGGATAAATAAAAATTATATGTAGTTACGCATCAGTTCAGGTCACATCTTGCCACAAAGTGAGTTTTGGCATCAAACTTAAAATGTGTTTTTCTAAATTTACTTTTCAGAACTTTATGGATTTTAGCGTTCTAAATAAAGGATTGTGGACTTGGATCCACTTCATAGAGCTGTAAAGGAAAAATGAAATGGTGCATGGAAAGTTCCTGATATAGGAATTTTATCTAATAGGTAATCAAAAATGTTGGCTCATCTCTCTCTCTCTGTCTCTCCCCACAACTCCCCCCAACGTAAATATATAAGCTTTTATCTCCCAGATGAATATTTACATGTAAGCATCTTGCTGGCATCTATGTAAAAGATTTTGAAGGATATTTGCACTGAAGAAGACAACTTTCAGGATTCTAATTAATTTTGCTTTGTAGAAATTTGCTGTGCCTAATTGCTATGAGGAATAGTGGTCAGTTCCAGTCAACCACAGCAAGAAACAAAATTCAACTTACAGTGCAAGTTGAGGAAACATGGCTTGGGCAACAGCTGTCTATGCTATATTAAATAATACCTCCCTGGTGTGGAGGCAATACAGTCCTACACAGACCTTCCATATGTAAAGGATAGAACAGAAGACTAAAGGGTAATTACAGATTCTAAAATTATAATTTCCCTATGTTCATGTGTTCAGATACTTTCAAAATATTCTTGCCAACAGCTCAGTATAGTTTTCAACTCTGACCCCTTAACAGTTTAGTTTTATTCACTTTTGTTTTTCCTCAGAGTGCGGTCCTGGGATCGAGTTCATCGTCTCAGTGTTTAGTCTAAGAAATGCTAGGTCCCTCTATTTTCAGGCCTAACACTACTGAATCAGGAGCCCAGATATCGCAAGGACCTCAGGAGCTGGTACAACAGCAATTAAAATAGGACGGAAGGTCTGTGGAAAAAAGGGTGACCCTTCCAGATGCCCAAGGCACTCATTGCATAGTGAGTTGAGCTTGTGCTCCCTGAAGCAGATGTGTCTAGAAGACCAATACATTCTCCAGGCCCCTAGAGCCATGGTAATTCCCATTCTGAGTGACTATCATCACCACATTCTCCCAAATGAACTAACTGGCCAGCCTCCCATTCTGGGTGGCCATTTGACAAACAACAAAAGTTAGATGGTTGCTCCTAGTGTGTCCAGCCTCCCCTTGGGTCCTCAGATGCCTGGAGGATAAGTCTTGCCTCGAGTCCCCAGCCTTCAAGACCTACACCATCCAAAACCATCCACAGTCAACACCCATGCACTTGCACACGCTAGCTCAATTGGTACTTGCAACACTTCAGTGAGGTAGATATTATCATTATGCTCATTTTATAGATGAGATTACTATCTGCAAGAATGACCCACATTTCATTGACATTTTGTTATGAAAACAACTATTCAATTAGTGTATTTAAGTGTAAGAGTGGGAAATTTTCACTAGGACAGAAAAGATTACTGGGGCGATTAAATAATAGTGTAAACCAGCTGGTCTCCATGTAAATATAGATCAAAAAGAGAAAAGAGAAGTTAAACCTTCAATACCAAGCAAGGGGAGATTTTGAATATATTCTCCCATGGAGGTTGTCACAGCTGGATCAGATGCTGATCTCTCCTACCTTCCAGGCACTCGAGAAATGAGCCTCATTTATTGTCCCTCCCAACTCCATCTCCACCTCTCTCTATCTCTACTTCTCTCTCTCTCATCTCCTAGGAGGATTTACCTTCCGTCTTGCCCAAAAGCACAAAAATTATATGACCTACTAATTCCAGGCAATCCCAAGGATTCTTCCCCTTGACTCATGCATTCACATGATGCAATTGGGTTGAGGCAAGGCTGCAAAACCTAGTGCCCCTGCAATTATAACAAAGTAGAGGCTATGCACTTGGGCCAATTTCTACTAAGAAATTTTACAAATATTGTCTCATTTTTCCATAGTATTACATTGAGAGATGTAGGAAGTTAACAGTATCCTGATATTTTTCATACAGAGGTTAAGTAACTGATCATACAATGAGTGAGTGACAGAGTCAGGAAATAGGAAAATGCTCAGGGACATGGTGTTAATTTGTTCCTCATGTAAAGAGACAGAATAAAAAGGAGCAACATGGTAATATACCAGCAGAGTCCTAACTTTCTTATCTCAGAAAAGTCCAAATTTAACAACTGCATGTTATAAAAATTCTGATCAGACATCTGGATCTGGTATTCTAAATTTTGAAAAAAGTAAGAAATTGGTATGGAGGAAGAAGGTATTACTTGGTATAGCAAGTTAGCAAGGTGTCAGTCTGTTTTGTGCTGCCACAACAGAATAGCACAGTCTAGGTAATTTATAAAGAACGGAAATTTATTTCCTCACAGTTCTGGAGGCTGGGAAATCCAAACTTAAGGTGCTCCATCTAGTTATGGCCTTCTTGCTGCATCATCCCATGGTAGAAGGTCAAAGAGAGGGAGAATGAGAAAGAAACAGGGAGAGGGAGAGAGCATGCATACGTGCAAGAGGGGGCCAAACTCATCCTCTTATAAAGAACCCACTCCTGTGATTAAGCCATGAATGGCATTAATCCATTCATGAGGGTGGAGCCCTCATGACTTAAACACCCCTTAAATGTCCCACTTCTTGATTCCACTGCATCAGAGAACAACACATGAACTTTGGGGGACACATTCAAACCATAGCAGAAGGATTCATAGAAAACGACTTTTACAGCTAGAAAGAACCTTAGAGATTAAAGAGTCTAAAAACTCATTCATTTCACAGAAAATAAAAATGAGGCTTGGCCGAGATCACACTCCATAGCTATGGCAGGAGTCTCAGATATCCTTACACCCAGGCCAGCATTCTTCCTTCTTTCTATACAGTACTAATGGCCTAATGACTCCAGCTTGGGACAACGTACAGATGTATTTCACATGCCAAGTGTTCATAAATGACTTTCTATCATAACGGCTTTTGAAAATACCTTTTATTCCCAGTTGTGTAGTAAAGTGGTAACTCAGCAGGCTCAGGTTGCTCAGGCACTGCACATTCCAAAGAAAGGCCTGTCCAAAGGAGGACTGGCCTTTGATCCACTCCTGGAAGATAACCTCTGAGCCCTTGGAATATCATGTCTGATAAAAATGTTTTCCTATTCCTGAGTCTTTGTGCCATGCTGTATCCATGTGACCTCTGGGGATCAGGGTCACTGGGTCAGTGGGTGCTGCACACTTATGTAATTTACCCCAATAAAAACTCTGGACATCAAGGCTTGGGTGAGCTTCCCTGGTTGACAACACTTTGTATGTGTTGTCACACAGCCTTGATGGGGAATTAAGTAGTGTCCATGTGACTCCACAGGAAAGAACAACAGGAAGATTCTGCCTGGTTTCTCCTGAAATCCACCCTATGCACCCTTTCCCTTTACTGATTTTAATCTGTATCCTTTCACTGTAATAAATCATAACCATCAGTATAAGAACTTTTCTGAGTCCTGTGAGACCTTCTAGTGAATCATTGAGCCTGAGGGTGGTTTTAGGAACCCCCAGAGTACCAATATAATGACTGGGCTTTTTGGATTTTTTGTTTTGTTTTGTTTTAGCTGTAAATACTCAAAATAAAAACACTATGAGAAGTGATCTTTCAACAATACAGTTTCAGGCAAAGACATACTCGCCAATTAACACAACAAAACAGAGACTATCATATGGCTCTAAGTTTGAATGAACCCAAAACGTTTTGCTTTGAGTACATGCACCAAGTGAGTAGGATGAAGAGAACACATCTTAAGACACTTCGGTCCGTGTATGTGAGTGCAGTTTCCATTAGTGTAGCCTTTATTATGCTTAAAGATGTTTTCCTGCACTGTAATTTTATATTAAGAGAAATGTGAGTGCAAAACAATAATAGGAAAGGATGAAAAATTGGTGTAGAAAATGGTGCAGAAAGAATACACTTTCCAAAGAATGACCCCCTCAGACCTCTCTTCTACCAACCAACACTCCACCATTGGCAAATTCAATAAACTTTGCATTCCTTGTGTTACATATTGTATACAATATGTTTTTATACACTTTCTGTTGTACAATAAAGAATTGGATTGGCCTTTGCTCCTGGTTCCTGGGAAACTCAAAATCCTTGGGATTTCCTGAGTAATAGGAGTGTCTTTGTTACTCATGAGCCCTGTGTATCATACCTGAGTTTATGTCAAGAGGTGAGATGATTCAGGAAGGGGGTCAGTTACCAGAAAGACCAGGCATGTGATTAGAGGGTTGGGGCTTTGAGCCAGCCTGACCTTCAGAATGGGGTGTGGGGTAGAGACTCGGTTCAATCACTTGAACTGAATGATTCAATAATGATAATGATTCAATCAATCTATCTATGTCTATGTAATAAACCCCAAATTAAAAATTTTTTCCAATAAAATTGATGGATTTTTTAATTTAACAGATTTTAATTTAGTAGTAGGTTTTTCAGGAAGAAACCAAAGTCATTAACAAGGAGTAAGTGTGTTTAGAAAACCTATAATGAAAGACCCAAATGAGAGGCAGTCATTGTCATCATGCTTTGCTCCTTTGTTAATAAAGAAGCTATAATACCCAGAAATCTGATAATGAAAGCTCCTGACCACATTGAAAACTTTAAAGTAATTTGTGTTTAAAGAGATTACCAAAAGAAAATACAAAAAAAAATGTAGGATAAATAGTAACAACATGGCATAGTGGAGAAAGCCTTGGCTTGGAGTCAGGCAATCAAACTATGGCTCCACAACTTACCAGCTGTGTGTCTTTCAGTAAGTCACTTAACCTCTACTCACCTCAGTTTTATGATTGACAACACATGTATAACGACCCTTGATCTGCTTGTCTGGCAAAGCTATTGTGAAGATCAATGTTCACAAAATATATGAAACTGCTCTATAAAAACTAAACAAATATAAAATCCTGGTATTATAACATTTCAGATCAGAAGACATCTTTCAAATGCAAGATCCAAAAAATAACAATTCAGATACACAACAGTAATATTTTTTTTGGGGGGGGGGGGCTGTGAAAGACTTCTGCCCTGACAACAGAAGGTTAAGACAAGAAGAAAGAGGAACGTGAGAGTTGAAAAGCAACATCCCCCAAAAAAGACCCTAAGGAGTAAGATGGTTCAGTTTCAGTCAGTTTTATGAAAATGGCTTCTCTCCGTGATTCCTGACTAAACACCAACAATTAAACCACCTTGGCAAAGGACTGTTCAGAATTTCAGATGCTATTAATATTTAACAAAATTGGCCTAAGACAAAATCCTATACTGGTAAAGTTTAGCTTCTGTATCAATTATGCACTAGGTCAACACTCCTTGAGTCTCTCAAGCATGACAGCGCTGGGGGAGTGGACCACCTCTATCGTTTGGCTGCGGTTCCAAATATGAATTAGCTTTACAAACCCTGTTATTTTGTGGTTGACTGAATACATCACCTGGGCTAGATGTTCACACAATCCTCATGAATGTGAAGAAGAGTTAATTACCATCAAAGGAAGAACAGATGCACAAATGTCATCATGAAATGGGATTTGTGGGTATGTGAAGAGAATCCAAGGTGAAACATGGAGTCTATGAAATTCAACTAAACAGATTGCCAAGAAACAGGATCCATTTCTTTTTATTTTATCCTTTTACTGATTTTTCTGTGCCTCCATGAATGTTTATCACTCTGTCAATTAGTCCTTTAATATGTAATGTTGCTATTATTTAGGAAATAAAACAAAACCTCCATTAGAATTAATATAATGAGATATTACTCTTTATTGGCAACTGTTAGGGGTTTTAGTAACCCATGTATCTTTGGTTCCCTGGGTAAAGGCTTATTGATTTTTCTAGCATTTGCTATTAATGCTTGATGTTTGGTGATGGAGGCTCAGCTAGTCTGCACAGGGGGGCTGTTTACATGATCATCATAGTTATTAATAGGTTGTACAGTGTGCATGAGGATACTGATACTTTACTTACACTCTTACAACATTATTAAACTAAGCCGTTATTTTCTTTCATTGCTGCCACAATTAAGATCATAAACACACCTACAGTGATCCCATTCTGAACCCAGATTATATACAATAAGAAGCTACAACGTCAGCTCCTGAATAGAGGCCTGTCTTAAAACACATTCAGAGAGATCAATGGGATCCTGCATTACTGGCAACAGGAACGTTGTGATATACTAGCAGAAAGAAGGCATGATTTTTCTCTTAACACCAGCCTCTCTCTCTGCCTACCTGTCCAGATACTTCTTCACTCTCCTCCCTTTTTTCCAGACCTCAGCAACCCTAGCTACAGTCTCTGTCCATGGAAAAGCACTCCCTTTTCTATTTGTTAGTGACATTATATATTTCAAGGTTATCTGAATTAAAAAAGGTTTTACAATAAACCTTTAGTGGCAGCCTGCTGGATCTGGTGAGCTAACCAAGGACATCAAAAGCACAGATCAGGAGGAGGTACCCACAAGGAAATGGGAGGGTGGGAAGAAAGAACAGGAATCCAAAAAGGTGACCAGATGGCATATGTCCAAAGGTGAAGGGAATGTTGGTCATTTTGGCCCACAGCACAGCTTCCTGAAATGCATCCTTTGGACCCCTGAGACAGGATTCACTTGAGGTCCACACCAGCCACTTCCAGAGCCAGATACTTTTACTCCTTGCCCCACGACCAGTGGTTCTCAAACTATACAAGCAGGCAGAGATCTCTTTCTAAACAGAGAGAAAGGTGTCCAGGGGTTAAGGGGACTAATAGAAACAATGGATTGGGTAGGTGATGAAGAGAAGGGGAGGCCATTATGGTTCTACAGGCCTTCAATACATCTGTCAGGGAATCCAGTATTCGTTTATAGCAGACAGAAGGTTCAGTCTGGAATCAGGTTAAGGAGTGATCACCACTGACATACATAATAGGCTGAATTTAACAAAAGAATTTTCAGTAAACAAAGAAAGCTACTTCTGGCTTTTTACAATTATTTTCTAATTATCCAAATGACCTTAAGTTAAAGATATTAAATCATAATTACCCTATCTAGATTAAGCTTGTTGCTTCCTATCTAAATTCTTTTAAAACTCTGAAAGATAGGGGCCGGCCCGGTGGCGCACTGCTACAGTGTGCCGCTTGGGAAGCGCGGCGGCGCTCCCGCCAAGGGTTCAGATCCCACATACAGACCAGCCGCTCACTGGCTGAGCGAGGAGCGGGGGCAACACCGAGGGTTGCGATCCTGTTGCTGGTCCCGGTCCAGTACGGGCGCGACACTGAGGGTTGCAATCCGTTGCCGGTCATGAAAAAAGACAAAAAGACAAAAAAAAAAAACTCTGAAAGATAGAAGACACCTGGAACTAGCACAAATAAGAGTAGAAAGCTAATCTAGTCTAATCTTTGGCCCCTATATAGCTTTGACTTCTACACACATATATCAACCAACTGAGCCTTTAAGTTATTGATGAACCCTTGAAAAATATCTAGTAGCTCAGCCTTCTCTTTTTTCTTTTTTCAATTTTTTTGGATACTGAGTAAATTCAAACACTAGAAGAGCTTTGCTCTGCCTATCCAAAAGCCCAAATCCCTAAGGCACCAATTACCATTAAAGATAGTTTTCAACTGAACTATGTCTTAGGCAGAGGTTATGCAAAGTAGACTAAAACTGTTGGGAATATTAGCCATGCAGACAGCTGCCTGAAGGCCAGGATCTCTGGTCTTTCTGTAATGATAAAAGAGGACCCACAAAAAGTGAAGAAGCAATGATGCCCAACCAAATTAAATTTGTTACCAAACCTGCTCATTCATGTATTCAATAAATTATTACTGTATGCCTTCCCTGTTAAACATGCATCCACTGTCAGGATCTAGAGGGAGTGGAATTAATTCAGAGAATACCAAAGATGCCTCTAAACCATGTCGTAGAGGAACAATTGAAATAATCAGGAATGGTTATCCTGAAAACAAGAAGATTCCAGGAAAACAAGAGAGTCCTTATGTCTAAATAATCTAACCCATTTTCTTACAGAGAAGAAATTAGACTTGCTTTGTACAGAACCACATAGAATTAATATCAATGGGTGGCTGTCAAAATCTATAGACGGAAATCATAGTGACACTAAGAAAGAACTTACTCTCAGAGCAATCTAAAAATAGAATAAGCTGTTTTGGGAGGAGCAGTAGCTTCAAATCAAATCACTTATAATTCTATCATCAAAGGCAAACACTGCCAACATACTAGCATGTTTCCATTTTTTGTGGGGGTTTTTCCTGTGCAGTCTTTTTTTAACATAGTGAAATTGTACCACATATACAATTTTCCACTTTCTATTCAAAATTATTTCTCTATGCTATTTTGTAGACTGCCAATATTTACCAAAGTTTTCCCTTATTGTTGGACATTTAGGGTTTAGTTGTAAGAGAAAGAGTTTTCGAGACACACTACTTGGTTTGAATCTCACTTCCTAGCTGTGCAATCTCGGGAAAGTTACTTATTCTTTGTCCCTCAGTCACTTCATTTGTAAAATGGGGATTATACCTCACAGAGTTCTTGTATTAAAGGAGTTACTAAGGCCTAAATGTTTCTGTCCCCTTAAAATTCACATTGTTGAAATTCTAACCCCCAAGGTAATGTTTTTAGGTGAAGCTTTTTGGGAGGTGATTAGGTCCTGAGGACTCCACCCTCATGAATTAGGGCCCTTACCTTATAAAATAGGCCCAAGGAAGCATATTTGCCCCATCCACCATGTGAGGACACAGCGAGAAGGCACCATCTATGAATCAGCAAACAGCCCTTACCAGACAGAGGATCTGCCAGAGCCTTTATCTTGGGCTTTCCAGGTTCCAGAACTGTAAGAAATAAATGTCTGTTTTTTAACGCACCCAGTCTATGGCATTCTGCTATAGCAGCCCAAATAGACTAAAACAGGACCCAATCCTAAGAATATATTCTGTATGCTGATGGTTCTTTGGACCTCTCTTACAGAATCAAGCATGTATTGCCATCAACATTTATTGAGCTTTTCCTAGATAACTTAATTCAATTCCCCAAACATTGAGGACCTATTAATATACAAGGCATCTTGCTACATGCTATGGTAAATATGAAATATACCTCCTGCCTTCAAGTAACTAACTGATCTTTCGGAATGAGAGGTCCACAGTCCTTTAACCTTACCATAGGTGTGTTGATGTTAGGAGCATTAGCACTGATGTCAGATCCAATTTCCAGTCCAGTTTTGTTTCTTTCTTTGGGAGACCTTAAGGAAATTATTTAATTATTTAATCTCTAAGCCTCAGTTTCCTTAGCTATGTAACGAGGATATCTACTGAAAAGTACTCTTAGACTTGAAAAAAGGTAATGCACATAAAGCACTTAGCATGTCTGGCACATACATTTTAAAACAGAATCTTTATCAGGTAAGCATCATTCAACCCCTAGTAGAGAAGTCAGACCACCTATGTACACCAGCCTTCTCACACACTACCACCATACACACAGGGCCAGCACTGGCTAGGGAGTTTCCCTTCCATGTATTCCCTAAGGCACTGCGCCTCTCTTACAGAATTTACACAGGGCCATCACAGAGCCCAGCTCATCCAGGAGATTCTCATAACCAAATCAAACACATCTCACATCCTTGTTGACCTAAATCACCACTAAATGTGTAAGCTTCTCTCACCTTCATCTCCCAAACTTTGCTCAGCTGACACAGCTTTTCATCCGTCCTCACTATCTCCAACACCAGCTCATCCAAAATCCACAACTTTTTGAGTGCCAGCATGATGCTCAGTAGTCATGCTCAAAGCAAATGCTTGTTGAAACATTCCTATACCCGAAAATTCTACACCCTCAACATTATTTCCCAATATTCCTTACACCTCCTTACCCTGACTGAAACCTGGCTATTTTCTAAGACACTTCCCTAACAGCAATTGCAGTTTATTGTCACATACTCCTGGGACTCAAGGTTAGGAACAGAGGAGGATTTACTACAAAGCTCATGAAACTTAAGTTTCAGTGTCCCTAACTTACGTGAGCTCCTTCTAAGGCCCTGGGCAGTACACTAGCAATGTACTCAGTCATCTGTTCTCAAAAAAATTTGCAAAAATAATTTACCCACCATCAGTTAAGACATTTTTTTTCCACTCCAGCTTTCCTTCTGTCACTTTCCCTCGTGTCAGATGAAATTGTAGTGATCAATTCTATCAGAGGCCCACAAAGTACTTATCACTCCCTGCTTAATACAGATTCCTCATCTGGCTTCTAGTACACCACTTTCTTGGTTTTCTCCCTTCCTCACAGTCCTCTTCACTGAATCCTCATCTTCCCACCTCTAAACCCTGGAGTAACAGTCCTTCTCTCCATGTATATTTGCTCCTACACTCTAGGACCTAGATCGCAATGTCACAGGAAATACAAGATACCTTTCATACTCTAAGGACAACCAAAGCTGTATGTCCAGTCCTAATCTCCCCCCGATTCCAGATGAATACCTACTAGACATCTCAAACTTAACATGCTCAAAACTGAATTCACTCTTCCCCAACCAGTATTTCAGTGGCCTATTTCAACAGCAATACTCTCCTTCCAGTCGCTCAGGCCAAAACCTTTGGAGTCATTCTTTACTCCTTCTATCTTCCATATCCAATCCTTCAACAAATTGTCATCTCCCAATTCAAGTTAGTGACCACCTCAATCACTCCCACCTAGCCTAGTCCCAGCTAAGATCACTAGCCTAAACTATTGTTCAATAGCCTTGTTTTCCTGCTTCCACCCTTGTCCCACTGAAATCTACTTTGGTTACGAAAGCCAGCAAACTGTAATAAACCCAGTTCATATTACTGTTTACTCTCCAAATGGAAGCTCATCTCACAATATCCAACACTGGCCTACAGGGTTGATAATGCAGATCCTAGCTAACTTTTCAGCCAGATTTTGCTGTACCTAGGTTCCATTGAGGAATTTTCTCCTCCACAGGACTTATGCTGTAACCTCGCCTAATACTCTTAACCCAGAGGTAAGCATGATTTTCTCCTCTGACCACATCTCACATATATACACCTTATCTTTTTCTCCAAAGAATGCATATTATCATGTATTGCTATCCCAACAGCATATAGATACAATTCACAGCAATTTTTTTGCTCGCTACTTAATTCCCAGGGCCTGGGACAACAGTAACTCAATTATTTTTGCAAGATTGTCCACAAATGGCAAATCAGTGCTTCTCAAACTTGGATGCTGCCACCTTGGGGGATCTTGTTCAAATGTATTACCTATTTAATAAGTGTGGGATAAAGCCCAAGGATGCACTTTTAATAGGATCCCATGACAATGGGGCAAATCCAACTGCTGGACTTTCAGTAAAAGCATACTTAATTCATGTTAAGATACCTACTATCAATGTGAAAGCCACCAGTCTACACCTACACTTCACCTTTTACTGAGCCCGTCAATAAATGGGTTTCAAAACCATTTAATCTTATATAACCTATACCACTCCTCCAGATGGTCCAAGATGTGTATTTTCTCAGCAAATCCATGTGTGTACATACTGACACATCTGTACAGTTAATCATTGTTCCTTTCCACATATAAATACATGAGTACTTTACAAGCTTTCATCTATAAAATGTCCCCAAAGCCAGGACTACAACATCTGGGCAATCTCTTCTGCCCAGAACAGGTTTTAGTGACAGCCTTCTTTTCCAAAGCCCTTCCTTCTTCAACAGTTTTTACTTTTACTGCCCCAGCTCACTGCTGTAAGTTAATTACTCAGAAACTGTCTCAGGTCATACGCTGGATGCTCCTTTATATAGCAGTCATCTTACGTAATGAAACATGTTTTTCAAAGTATAAATACAAAACTGGCATTTACCAGCATTCAGTGTAAATACTTTTATGTAACTGAGGGAAAATAAGCCACATACCCTGAAAACAAATCCACTAAGAATAAAAAAATTTTTAAGGAGATATCTATAGCCAATGAACAATTTCAGTCACATTAAAACACTCTTAAATTTTTTTTAAATTTTATTTTATGTACAAAGGGATAGCATGGTTTCTTTCCTCGGGTAGATGCCTTGGATTATCCATTAGAAGAGTGCTTAGTCCAACTGAAAAGCAAAGCAGATAGGAAATGAATTATTTCAAAATGCTTTAAATTTCAACCTGATTCTTACAAAAACTGACTTACAGAATCTTTTTTTTTTTTTTTTTGCTAGCTGTTCTGTCCAGGGAATCCAAACCCTTGACCTTGGTGTTATCAGCGCCATGTTCTTCCAAATGAGCTAACCGGCCAGCCCTTAAAATGTTTAAGCTAAAAATTTAACCCACCCAAAATACACCAAGATCTACATAATTTACTGATGCCTGATAAATGCCTACTGAATGGCCCTACTAGGGATACAGAGCTAGTGGGTGGGCCAGCGTCCATTGTCTCATCTGTAATGAAGCTCCTACTGAGTTATGTGAACTTCCACATTATAACGCCAAGTGTATACTAAATATTTGGCCAACATTAAACGTCAGCTTAAAGATACTTTCTGTCTCTGCTGAACCACATATACAAAATAAGTAGGAATCAGAAAGCTGGTGATTTTTATCTTAAAGAGCCAGTAAGAAATTAGTTTTCACCTTTAAAAAAAACTAGTACTTAAATGGTTTTTAGGAGCCAAGAAGGCTTCATATGAACTTCATCAAATTCATAAAACTATTAAATGGCAAACCCTTGTTTGCTGAAACGTAACAAGGTCTACCTGACCCCAAACTTCAAACGCATTCCTATATGGCGCTGTTAAACATTCCGGACCACTGAGTAACATACGTGGTTAGAAAACGTCTAGT
Source organism: Galeopterus variegatus (assembly GCF_000696425.1). Taxonomy (NCBI): domain Eukaryota; kingdom Metazoa; phylum Chordata; class Mammalia; order Dermoptera; family Cynocephalidae; genus Galeopterus; species Galeopterus variegatus. The sequence continues at coordinate 617,352 of NW_007726413.1, read as the reverse complement.
TACTTTTAAGGCTGATAAATGAGATGTAAAATCTAATTGTAGTGGTTTCTGTAAAGTGAATAACTTGATCCAACATAATACTTAGTACCTCAAACTAGCAAAACCGGATAAGTAAAAAGAGGCTAGAAAGACTTAAGTCTTTCACCTTCCCCATTCAAACCCTCAGCGGTGTCACCAGCTAACAAGAGCCGTGCTATCTAAAATACAGGAAAACGGCTTGGTCGAATGCTCCACACTAAGGAGCTACCACTCTCTCCACCCACAGAAACACGGGAGCATGGCGTCTGCGGACCCGTACCTTGATGAAGCCTATATCTTTCGCGTACTGACGGAAACACTGGCGGCACATATTGAGGCCGTATTTCCGGATCAGACCGTGCCGGTTTGAGCAAACGCGGCTGTAAGAAAAGAGATGGCGTTTTTGCAGGTCGCAGAAATTCCATGATTCCGCACTGAGAAGGCCACCGCCCGCACCCCTGGTCTTCCCGGACCCATCACAGGCCTGTAATGGCGGCAGCGACAGCTCCGATTCGGCCTCCCCCAACCGCCGCCCGCGGACTCCTCTACTTGAGGTTCTAAGCAGTCTCACACCCCAGAGCAACCCTTCCCTGAACCATAATCTATTTCTCACCAAGAGCGAGAACCCTGGCCGAATTTTCGCGGGTGGCTCCAGTAGAGCTGCTGGTGACCCATCTTGCTCTCAAGAGGGCAACGAGGCAAAAGGAAAGAGCCCCTGCACGCATGCGCTCTTCAGATTGTTGGGACAGGGCTTACCCAGAATACAGTGCTGAAAGGTGACGCATGCGCGGTGAGGGGCAGCTCTGTTTCCTGGGGGTGAATTGAACCGAATCGTGGAGAAATTCTAGGCTGACATAGCTGATGACATCATCACATCTCAGCCTCTAGAGTTGTCTTGCGCCGCCACCAGTCTCCGGGCGCGGTGGCGCGCGCCTGTAGTCCCAGCTACTCGGGAGGCTGAGGCTGGAGGATCGCTTGAGCCCAGGAGTTCTGGGCTGTAGTGCGCTATGCCGATCGGGTGTCCGCACTAAGTTCGGCATCAATATGGTGACCTCCCGGGAGCGGGGGACCACCAGGTTGCCTAAGGAGGGGTGAACCGGCCCAGGTCGGAAACGGAGCAGGTCAAAACTCCCGTGCTGATCAGTAGTGGGATCGCGCCTGTGAATAGCCACTGCACTCCAGCCTGGGCAACATAGCGAGACCCCGTCTCTTTTGAACACTTACGGAATGAATTAAGAAATTAATTTTGAACCCTCAAAAGTTTTATAGTATCTTTGTCGATGAACTTTCTACATTCCCTTAATTAAAAGTATACAATTGGAAGAGGATTTTGCCTCAAGTTACACTGACACCTACCGGGGTAAATTTACAAAACTACTTAAAATCAGCTGTAGTGACTGAGAGTCAACGGTAGGAGTTCGGTTCTATTTGTTAAACAGAATACGTTTTCAAGTTTATTTTTTTAATTGACACACTCCTCCAAGAAGAACACCTACACAGTTCCAGAAAGAAAAAAAAATAAAGATTCGAGGCTCTTTGGTCTTTAGAGTATTTCATATTTAAATGTAGTTGGCTGGATTTAAAGAAAGAAACAAGTAATGTGCAGTATACATTGCTTTGCCGAGATAATCTGGTGACAAAAAAACTAATGAAAACAAAATGCAAAAAAACATCTCTACTGAAAGATATCTAAATTCCACATGATCATTGATAATGTCTCTAGATAAATAAAACTGTGCATGGCTCTGAAATCAAACTTTTAACTAGACCTGTAAAATGTAGCACAGAGTTCAACAATTCAAGAAATTTTTACACATAAACTCTTATATTAGAACTGAAATACAATACTTCTTCACAGTATGTTATTTCAGGATTCTGGTGGGGTCCCCCTACCCAATCATTAAATTAGGCGTTGTATTATAAGATGAAAGAAGAAGGGGAGTCAGAGATTTAAAAACCGGATATAACTTGATCCCTGTGTTCAAAACTTGTAAATCTAGTGTGGGAACCAGGATTATCTCAAAGAGCCTCTCTTTCCAGTTTCAACTTTTGTGCCATTACAACGCGTTCACAACTAAGCAAGCAGAATATTGTAATCAATGTTTAATATATTCATGAACTAAAAGAGCAAAGAGAGAAATTATTCTAGCTTGAGGTACATTTGCGGTACCTTGAAGGTAGACCTTGAAGAATGGGATTTTTTACAGGCCGTGAGAGGAAGAAAAGTCTCGAGGAAGGTGAACAACCTTATTTAAGTAGAATAGAGGATGCACAAAGGCCTACTGATAGATAAGACTAAAAAGGTATTTTATTTTAAAGCCTGATTGTGGAGGGTCCACCATGAAGCTTCTAAAACTTTTCTGGAATTTATATTAGACATTGATGTGTGGTTTCCAAAATCCATACACCTCTCAAAAGATAATCTAACATTTGCCCACCTATAGCCTCCTCATGCCCTTCCGTCTTTTTTTTTTTTTTTTTTTTTTTTGACAGCTGGCCAGTACAGGAACCCAAACCCTCAACTCCATCATTTTTTAAAAGATTACAATGGTTCTGAGATCAATTCCATAAATATTTTTTCTCCAATTTATAATCCTCTGTGCCTAAAGAAGTGAATTCACTTACAATTTTTTAAAAAGTTGTGCTTTGACAATCTTAAAATGTCTTAATTTTGATTTTTTTTTTTTTTTTTTTTTTTGGTGGAATAGGAAGTCAGCTTTTATTCAGAAATACAGTGACCTGAGGAGTCTCTCCAATAAACCTGAAGGAGAATGGCCAGACTAAAACCATCTCAAAGATTCATATTTACTGGAAATGGAATGTAGGAAGTGAAAAGCAGGAGGGAGGGGGATGTGAGCTGTGGGGAGTCCAAGCAAGGAGCTAGGTGTGAGGTCTCACCAAGGCTCTGTCTGTTTTCTGTTCCCTTCCTTGATGTTATATTAGGGTCCTGCTGGATTTTGATGAGCTTTGGAGTGGAATCAGCATAGCTTTATTTATGCCTTCTTTAGTTTTTCGGGATCTGCATAGTATTTGTCTCATGGCTAGTTTGCAACTCCAGGCTAAGATTAATTGTTTCATAAAATTGCCCTCCTACTCTTGAGTTACTTTAGTTCATGTTCTCTATTTCCTACAGTAAATCATTCAGCAAACTTCAGGGAAGTTTTTTTTTTTTTAAAGATGACAGGTAAGGGGATCTTAACACTTGACTTGGTGTTGTCAGCACCATACTCTCCCAGGTGAGCTAACCGGCCATCCCTATATGGGATCTGAACCCATGGCCTTGTCACCAGCACCACACTCTCCTGAGTGAGCTGCAGGCCAGCCCAGGGAAGGTTCTTGGTTGACATAATTTCTTAACCTCTGCATATTTGAGAATATCTTCCAGTTGTTTTTGTATTGAATTGAAAATTTGGCAGGGTATATAATTCTTGGTTCAAAATTATTTTCCCTTACTGAGCCAGTGCCTTGGGGCCCACCCAGGGACTCGGGGTCAGGTACCAGACCACCCTCCCACAACCAGGCACAACATGCCAGCACCTCAGAGCCCACCCAGGGACCTGGGGTATGGAGAAAGGGACCAGACCTCTCTCCCACAACCAGGCACACTGCACCAGTGCCTCAGGGCCTGCCCAGAGACCTGAGGCATGGAGAAAGGGACTGGACCCTCCTCCCACAACCAGGTGCACCACGCCAGCACCTTGGGGCCTGCCCGGGGACCCGAGGCAAGGAGAAGGGGACTGGACCTCTCTCCCACAACCAGGCACACTGAGCCAGCACCTTGGGGCTCACCCAGGGATCCGGGGTATGGAGTCGGGGACCAGACCACCGTCCCACAACCAGGCACAACATGCCAGCACCTTGGAGCCCACCCAGGAACCCAGGGCATGGAGAAGGGGACCAGACCTCTCTCCCACAACCAGGCACAACATGCCAGCACCTCGGAGCCCACCCAGGGACCCAGAGCAAGGAAAAGGGGAAAGGTCCTCTCTCCCACCACCAGGCACACTGCACCAGTGCCTCGGGGCCCACCCGGGGACCCAGGGCATGGAGAAGGGGACCGGATCTCCCTCCCACAACCAGGCACAACATGCCAACACCTCAGAACCCACCTGGGGATCCAGGGCATGGAGAAGGGGACCGGACCACCCTCCCACAACCAGGTATACCATGCCAGCACCTAGGGGCCTGCCTGGGGACCTGAGGCAAGGAGAAGGGGAATGGACCCCTCTCCCCCAACCAGGCACATGGCACCAGTGCCTTGGGGCCTGCCCAGGAACCAGAGGCAGGGAGAAGGGGACCAAACATACCCCACAACCAGGAATACCGCCAGTGCCAAGGAGCATGCCAAAAACAGCACTTCCACATGGGTGGCCCACCACAGCCACCACAATAACCATGGCTGCTGCAAAAGCAGCTAAACACCACAGCCACCACACAGATGGTCCACCAACCACTGGAGTGCATTCACACAAGAAGAGTCACCAGCAGAGACAAAGAAAAGAAGACACACAGATGGTCCGCCAACCACTGGAGTGCATTCACACAAGAAGAGTCACCAGCAGAGAAAAAGAAAAGAAGAGGATGTCTCTTTCCACAAAACCCATTTCAGAGTGAAAGAAGAAGCATCTGCTCTATGATAATATTGGGGGACCTGATCACATCTCTCAGCATTGGACAGATTATCTCGGCAAAAAGTTAACAGAGTAACCATTATTCTTTCAGAAGGAGAGACGAGGCCGGCCCGGTGGCACATTGCTACAGTGCACCGCTTGGGAGTGCGGCTGCGCTCCCGCCAAGGGTTCGGATCCCACATACAGACCGGTTCCCGCTCACTGGCTGAGCGAGGTGCGGACGCAACACTGAGGGTTGCGATCCCGTTGCCGGTCCGGGTCCGGTACGGGCATGACACTGAGGGTTGTGATCCATTGCCGGACATGAAAAAAGACAAAAAGGAAAAAAAAAAAAAAAAAAGAAGGAGAGACAAAATCTAGGGCAATTAGAGGGGGGAAGGGGAGATTATGGGGGAAGGGGAGAGGTTGGAAAAGGGGCTTAAAGAATAATTACGATTTGTAACAATATATATGCTAGTAATATTGATTTGATCAACATATCTCAATGTTCAACCCCCAAAATATGTATAATCGATTTTGATTCAATTAATAAAACAAATTTTTTAAAAAATTATTTTCCCTTAAAACTATGTAGATATTGTTCCATTGTCTTCTGGCATTTAGTGTTGCAAGAGAAAAATCTGAGGTCAGCCTGACTTGCACCTTATAGGTAATTTGCTTTCTCTGTCTGAATACTTGTAGAATTTTTTCTTTATCCTTGAAATTTTAAAATGTGACCAGAATATGTCTAGGTGTTTGTCATGCTCTTTTACCTGCCTGTAACCCTGCCGACTGGGCCAATTGTTGAGCTAAGCCTGGGTCTGGAGCTCATAGACCCCTCAAGCCCATTGTCCAGACTGGATCACAAACCCTTCACATGCCAGGCTGGGTCACCAGACCCCTCACGCAGGTCTATGAGCTAGGTAACCAGTAAACAGGCCCTTGGAAGCTGTCAGTTCAAGAGCTCCCGAGGCAGTGGCCAGCCAAGTTTGCTGTGCAGCACATGTGCACTAACTCCACCCACACACAATTTACAAAGAATGCCCTGCGCCACCCCCAACTATACCTAAGGCAAGGGGACCTGATTAAATTATTCTATTTTCCCAACAGTGTTCCTTTCTTTTCATCAAATTTTAAAGGCACCCTGTGGGCTTTTTCCATTTGTAGATGTAGTTTATTCAACCCTGCAAAATTGTCTTCAATTAGTTCCTTAATTACCGTTTCAGCTCCATTTGCTTTGCCCTGTTTTAGGTATTCCCATTACGTGTAGATTGTATCTCCCAGACCAGCTCTCTAGGTCTCTCTTTTTCTCCTCTTTTCTCATCTTGGTTTCTTTTCTCTTTTTCTCTGCATTCTGTGAGACTTTCTCTTCTTTTGCATTTACTTTGGTAATTCGATTTTGTGGACAATCCAGCTTATACCTTCTTTCTATCAACTCTCTTGACTCCCTGATACTTTTTGAGCTCTCTGCCCATCCCTTCTCTAACACTGCAGATAGTTTGTTAAACTCCCTTGTTATGCAATTCCCAAACCTTTCTCTATAGCTTCTATTTCCAGCGCTACATCCATTTTGAAAGGAGGCATTTTCTCGATTACTTAGCTTTGTTCCTTTCTTCTGAACTGCAGTATTATGACCTTTTTAATAGCTCTTTTGAGCAACAAGGACCAAAAACTAAGATTAAGAGAAGTCTTCTGTAGCATGGAAAATAAGACGTTCTAATATCAAACTATCCTGATTTTTAAATAATTATTTTTTATTCTGATCTAAAGGTTATTCTCCTTTATAGAGCTGTTGCAAAACTGCAATTCAGAAGTCATACTTCCTTTCAGTTTTAAGATAACCTGATACCATCTATCCCAACCAATGGAACTATTTAGTTTTCAATAAGAAAGCTGAGAACACAGCTTTAAGTCTATTTTCTTTTATTTGCATGCATATTTCAGACTAGAATAAAAGCCCATTTTAACCCAGTGTTTATAAAGAGCATTTAGCTTAACCCTATACTCTTCTTACAGTTTTCTAGTTCTCTTTTATATTGGCTTCTTTTTTTAGAACACATTTCCTCCTAATATAATGTTTATCGAGCTTATTTTCTTTCTTTAAAAAAAATACAATGAAGTACAAAGAAGAAAAAGTGTCATCTCTTTGCCCAGATAACCTCTCAATATTTTATTTTTGAAAAAAATAAAATACACATAAGAGTATAGATCATATTTTTAAATTTAAGTACTTGTAAAGTTCCGCATGTTAAGACTCCACTATTCAGGATGTCTTCCATCTTGCTCCTCAAATTATTCTTACAATCATCTGTGATCATAAATCCGGAAGTTTATCATTTAAAGACATGCATATCGGTCCCTTCCAGTCCTTGAACCAGAGCCGACCGCATAGCTATGACCTTGAGGCTCCTGAGACCCGCCCCAGCAAAGGTGTCTGCGCAGGGCCTTTTGGCGCGCACCAGTGTGTGGCAGGAATTCACACCACTGTCCAGTGCAAGCTGCGGGATGGACCTTTGACTTTTATACCTGGTGAAAAAACCAAAAAACTGACACAGTACAGCAAAGTGATAACTATAGATAGCAATATATGTTCTGGAAAAGGCAAGCTTGCAAAAGAAATAGCAGAGAAACTCGGCTTAAAGCACTTTCCTGAAGCTGGGATACATTATGCAGACAGCGCTACAGGAGATGGAAAACTCCTCTACATAGAGTTTAGTGGCAACTGTACTTTGAAGAAATTTTATGATGACCCGCATGGTATGATGGCAACAGCTACCGCCTGCAGTCCTGGCTGTGCACCAGTCGCCTCCTGCGGTACACAGACGCCTTGGAACACTCGCTAAGCACAGGACAGGGTGTCGTGTTGGAGTGTTCCATCTTTGGCTACTTCGTTTTCCTGGAGGCGATGTCCAAGCAGGGGTTCATCAGGAAGCAGTGTGTGGAACACTACAATGAGGTGAAGAAGGTCACCATCTGCGAACCTGACTCCCCACGTGGTGATCTACATCGATGTCCCCTTTCCAGATATCCAGAGTCGCATTCAGAAGAAAGGAAATCCATATAAGATGATGATCACCTCTGCCTATCTGCAGGACGTTGAGAATGCCTATAAGAAAACCTTTCTCCCTGAGACGAGTGGAAAATGTGAGGTTTTACAGCATAGTGCAAGGGAAGCTCAAGATGCAGGAAAGGTGGTAGAGGACATTGAATACCTCAAGTATGACAAAGGGCCTTGGCTCAAGCAGGAAGATCGGACTTTTCACCATCTGCGAATACTGGTTCAGAATGAGCTGGAGGTGCTGAATTACACAGCATCCCAGTCTATCTTCCAAAAATCACAATTAGTGTTCACCAGAGTGACCAAATCTTCCATAAATTCAGAGAGCTGCCGGGCCTCAAGTACTGCCCTGGGTACAATGCCAACGTGGGCGACAAGTGGAACTGGCTGAAGTGAGCATGCCGTCCTCTGCGCCAGCTGCGTCCCGGTGATGAAGAGGCTTCTGGTCTGCCTGACTGTTGTGGACCCATATAGTTTTAAAATTAGGGGGAGAAAAAGTGAATGATCCAAGAATTGCACAGTAGAAGAAATGGCCTAGCAAAAAGCAGTCTGCCCTGTAGTATAGTTAATGGAATTGAGGGAAACGACTTCCTTTTAAAAGGTTTTGGAACCTTCTAGCTTTATTTTGGAATAATTCAAAATCATCGTTGGGGGAAAAAATGGTTCTGTTGTGAAAGACAGCTCTCGCTAAAAGCATGTCATTTCCCCACAGTGGCTCAAGTCCTGCAGATTTTGTACATTATTTCCCCATATTTTAAGAAATAAATCTACTTCTATGGAACATCTCCCCATTGTACGTGTGCACACGCACAGGACATGCCCAGTGTGTATGTGTGCACGTGCGCATTTATTCCCCGTTCTCCCGCCATTTGGTTTGATGTGGTTTAGTTTAATTCAGATACATACTATGTTGAAGAGTTTTCAATGTGTTTATTCTATTTGCGTTAGCAATCAACAGAGCCAAAAAAAAAAATACTAAAAAGAGGAAGAAAATTACCATAGATTTATAGAACAATGTGTTTGTTCTAAGATAATTTGAGAAAAGGTTTATGTGATGAGCATCTTCAGCTGGTCTCACAGTCTCCTAGCTCCTTCCTCTGAAGGAAGTATTGAGATAAGAATGTTGATAAGATAAAAGCAAAGCAATATACTCTCTTCATTACCCAAAAAATCAATTTGTCAATCAAAACTGAAAATCATGCTTTTTTACCTTTATTTAAACTTAGAAAATAAGAATTTTGAAAAAAAAAATGCATCTCTGTTGAGTTATCTTCAATTTCAGAACCTTTAGAAACAGAATTATATTTTATCTCTAAGTTTTAAAAAGCCTATTCTACCATAAACAAAATCTAAGATCCATGTTTTGCACGTTTGGCTATTACAATAAAATGTACACTTCAGTCCATTCTCCAATTTTTTCCAGTTGGTTAAAGTAAGTCTTTCTCCAACCCCAGACTCCTATTTCCCCTTTCTCCCTGCCCAAACCAACAAGTTATCAGTTCCTGGGGGAAATCTTTAAAAAAGTTCAATCTACCTATCTATATATACATACACACACACATATGTACATACATACATACATATACAGATATGCATAAACTCATGTATACATGTATGCGTGTGCATATACACATGTATGTGTGTGCGTGTGCACATACATATATGTATATGTGTGCATGTACATGTATATGTGTGTACATACACATATATGTATATGTCTATATAGTTTCATATACATATGCTGGCATTTATATTTATATATATGTATTATATCTTTTTTCATTTACAGAAGTATACCATACCCAATGTTTCCACAAATAAATAGATCATAAAGCATGTTAGAAGGGTATAAAAGCTATGGAGAAAAATAACAGCAAAAATAGGGAATAGAGGTGAATTAAAATATCCTCGAGTGAACATTTCTTTGCATACTTAAATTATATCTATATCTATATCGATATAAGTCTAAATTTTTAGACAAAATACAAATATAGATAATAAAGTATGTCTATAAAATAAGATTTTATAAAGTCTGTCTATAAAAGTATGTGTGTATATAGATATATAGATATACAGACATAAATAATAAAGTATATCTATAAAATAAAATTCTAGAAATGGAGCTGCCAAGCCAAAGAATATGAGCTTTTATAGATATTAACAACTTGTGTTATAGAAATAACAATTCAAACTCAAACCCATAGAGAGTACCTGTTTTCCCACAATCTCCCAACAGTGTGAACTAGCTAACTTTTTTATATTTGTCCTTCTGATAGCCTAAAAATAAGTGTTGTTTCAATTTGACTTTTGATGAGGCATAGCATATTTTCCTATATTTATTAGCAAGACATGTATCTTTATCCGGGAACTTCTTTGAGTCCACAGCCTACTTTCTTAATGTGTTGCTGATCAGTAGTTTTTATACAAGGGTGGGTACTTCAAAAAGTTCATAGAAAGATTTGGATTACCTTTTAATTCTATTTCCCACAAACTTTTTGAATCACCCTTATATTTGTAAATACTTATGGCGAGGAAATACAGCTTTAACCTTCATATTAGCTGCAAAGTTATTATATTTGTAAATACTTATGGCGAGGAAATACAGCTTTAACCTTCATATTAGCTGCAAAGTTATTATATTTGTAAATACTTATGGCGAGGAAATACAGCTTTAACCTTCATATTAGCTGCAAAGTTATTATATTTGTAAATACTTATGGCGAGGAAATACAGCTTTAACCTTCATATTAGCTGCAAAGTTATTATATTTGTAAATACTTATGGCGAGGAAATACAGCTTTAACCTTCATATTAGCTGCAAAGTTATTATATTTGTAAATACTTATGGCGAGGAAATACAGCTTTAACCTTCATATTAGCTGCAAAGTTATTATATTTGTAAATACTTATGGCGAGGAAATACAGCTTTAACCTTCATATTAGCTGCAAAGTTATTATATTTGTAAATACTTATGGCGAGGAAATACAGCTTTAACCTTCATATTAGCTGCAAAGTTATTATATTTGTAAATACTTATGGCGAGGAAATACAGCTTTAACCTTCATATTAGCTGCAAAGTTATTATATTTGTAAATACTTATGGCGAGGAAATACAGCTTTAACCTTCATATTAGCTGCAAAGTTATTATATTTGTAAATACTTATGGCGAGGAAATACAGCTTTAACCTTCATATTAGCTGCAAAGTTATTATATTTGTAAATACTTATGGCGAGGAAATACAGCTTTAACCTTCATATTAGCTGCAAAGTTATTATATTTGTAAATACTTATGGCGAGGAAATACAGCTTTAACCTTCATATTAGCTGCAAAGTTATTATATTTGTAAATACTTATGGCGAGGAAATACAGCTTTAACCTTCATATAAAGCCTCCCCACCACCTCACCCTATCCTTTTAAGCCCTTCTTATTGGCTCTTTGCTTGATCTCTCATATCAAAACCCGCCCTGCCCTTTTTCCCTATATAAGCTGTGCCGCCCTGAAAATAAACGGAGTTCCGGCTTTGACCACTCTCCTGGCTCGGTGGTGTTCTTTCTCGGCCCCCAGGGAGGAAGGTCCTGGGGGGGAAGGGCCGTGCCAGCGACACTCATCATCCCGCTCAGCCCCACAAGGGACCCCGGCTGGACCGGGGTCTCTTCCCACTCGGTTTTGTCGGCCTCTGGCTCAGGGAGGCCCGACATTAATGGAAACTAAAGTGGATTTTGAAAGCATAAGAGGATTAATTAGTATCAACAAAACAGAGAGGAAGGAATGAATGTAGTGTTTAGGCAAGGAAGGAGAGGAGCTAATTTTACAGAAGGAAAACAAATTTAGATGTCCTTTCTTTGATTCCTTTTTGTCAAAAACTTGTAGCCCAATTTTAAACTCCTTATGCATTTCCACTTTCAGTCAGTCTACAATGGAAACTAGCTTGAGATAATTGAGGATAGAGGAGGTCAAAGTGCAGATTTTATTTGTGTGGTGGTAAAGAGGAAACTGCGGATAGGTGTTCAAAGGATCCTTTGCTTCACATACAGTCTACTAAGACCAAAAATTTTGGGTACACTCCAGGATGTCAGATTACTTCAACCATTAAAGATGAGTGGGCCAAGGGGATGATGTAGAAAAAGGGGACGAGATCTCAAAATCTGATACATGTTTATCTTACTTTCAGTTAAATATTATTTTATCTAATCTTACTTAGTAAAATAATCTTCTTTAAAATATTTTGGGAACCACACGCCTTTTCTGAGAATCTGACAATTAGGAAGGTAAGTTTTTGGCAGTACCTACCATTGTTTCATTCTCAAATCACAGTTGAACTGCCATGTAACTTTCATATGCTTAAATTATGTAACATTACTGAATCCATGCTTCTGCAACACAAGAAATGCCAAATAAAGGATTGAGGCTTTTTTTGGTATTACTTATTTTTGTGCATTTCTACTCTACCTAATTAAAATTTTAAAGGTTTTTACAAGATTTGAAGATTTTCCTAGTTGCCAACTGTACCTAGAGGTTCAGAGTATAGTATACTTAATGTAATTGTAATATTTTAAGCCGGTGTTCTATTTTCTTCTATATTACCCATCCAAAGAACAAAAGTCGGTAACTCCAATAAAATCTAATAGTCTTTGAAAATTCGAGGGTGAAGATTTAGTTCTCTCAAGCCATGAGATTAACTCTTGCTAAATGCTGAATAATGTTTTGATGCTCTATCACATGTGCATGCAAGAATACTAACAGAGGGAGGGGAAGTAATTTTTATTAATACTTTTCATGGACCAAATTACGTTTTCTTCAGGAAGAGGAAGCAACAGATAACACTTTAGGTTCACATATTGTAAACAGGGATGGTCATTTAAGAATCATTATTTTGTCACAGTTGAACTGAAAAATCGGCATTTCTGAACGCCATTACAAAAGTACAAGTCTGACGAAATGTTTAATAAGAGGTCAGGACCAGGTTAAGGCGAAGGAGTCCCCTGGAACGCAAATTTTAAGTTGGTTAGACTACGACCCTAAGAGCGTGCGCCTCAAAACTTGCGTCCCAGGCACCTCCCTCGCCCCAGCCCGCCCAGGCTCAGTAAATGGAATGAGACCGAAGGGCACGTGCACTTAAGCCAGTCACCACATCCAACCCACCAGCTGTTGCGAAGTAAAAATTTAACACAAATTGTCAAGTCACATCTGGTCTTATAAAGCGCCACCTTGATGTGACGGGCGTTGCCTCCGGAGTAAGGGGAGCCACCAAAAACAAAACACCAGTCCGTCCTCGCCGGGATATACCGCGCCCTCGCTGGCTTATGGGACAACTCAAAGTCCCGGCGCCTTTCCCTATAACAGACACCTGCCTTCCTTCGGAAACTCAGCGGCCCAACGAATGCGAGAAACACGTTAAGTGTCAACAGCGGAAATCCATCCGCCTCCAAACAATAACAACTACCGCCACCTGCCGCACGCGCTCCGGGAAGAGGACGTTGCGCCCCCGCCGATCGCCGGTTTCGGGGGGCCGAGCCCGGTCCTCAGGCAGTCGGTGTCCGCGCTCCGCAGACTCAACGAGGACTCGGCCCCGCAAGGGAGAGGGGACGCCGTCTCCCGCGGGGCTCGTAGAGCCACCGCACGAGGAAAGCCCGACACGCTGGCAGGTCAAGCCTGCAGGCGGGTCCGCGGGCAGCCTAAGCGCTCGAGGACCCCGGCGGCGGCGCGGGGTGGCGGGAAGGAGGAAGTTTCAAAGCCGAGTGGCCCGGTTGCCGCCGCTCGGCGAGATGAAGCTGCACTGTGAGGTGGAAGTGATCAGCCGGCACTTGCCGGCCTTGGGGCTGAGGAACCGGGGCAAGGGTGTCCGAGCTGTGTTGAGCCTCTGTCAGCAGACGCCCAGGAGTCAGCCGCGGCCCCGGGCCGGGGGCGAGCCGGGCAGTTCGCACCCCGCTTGCCTGCTCATCTGCACCCTGAAGGACAAGCGCGGAACCCGCTATGAGGTATGTGGAGCGTGCAGGGGCTCCCCGGGGAGTGAGCCACGCGCTCTTCCTCGGAGCCGAGAGGCGGGCCGCCCTTGGGCCCCTCGCGCCTCAACTGTTCCAGAGGCTGGAGTCGGCCGTCCGCCTGGGGAGTTCCTGAGTGCCCGGAGCCTAAGTCCCACCGCTACGCTGCCCCAGGGTCCTGTGTGTTTTCCTGTGGACCCGAAGGAGGAAAGGTTTCGAGAGTGCACCTTTTCTCTTTTTCTTGCCCCATGTCTGCAACTCTGAATTTACAGTGTTGCTGTATTAGCAGTGGTTAGCAACCTCGCCCTTTTAAAAGCCTCTGAAATTTCAGCCTACCTGAAACAACGGCAGATGAAGCAGTTGTCCAGTTTGGGGGAACAGTAAAATTACTGCACTTTCGTTCAGTAAATCCTGCTTCTCCCACAGTCTTTTCTCTAGGTGTTTTTTGGGGATTTTTTGTTTTATTTGGGGGAGTTTTTTGTTTGTTATTAACAGGAGTCTTTAAGAGATGAGTGAATAGTATCCAACATCGATAGGCCGGATTAGTGTAGCAGTAAAGCAGTAATGTTTTGGGTTGCATCTTCATATTTTTATTAAGATTACTGGTTACTGCATACCCTTTTTCCTTGAATGTTTGACCTCTTAAATATCTTTCAAATTTGTATACTTCCATCCAGCTGTGGTGTACACTACCATCCCTTTCCTGGCTAGTCTTAAGGCATCTGCCTGCTTCTATTGTCCTTCCAGTATCCCATCCTCTCCTCCTCCAGAGTTCATGCTTTACATTTCAGTTAAAGGGAATTTTTTTAAATGCAGATCTGATTATCTTCCCCAATTTAAATCCTTCGGTGAATTATAGTATTCTTAAGATTAAATCTAAAATTCTTAATGTGGATTACAGAATCTTTTGCCATCTAATCTCCATTTACTTCTCCATACTCACCTGCCTCTTCACTGGACCTGTCAGCCATACTGAACTTCTTTCAGCTCCTCGCAGCTGCCAAGCTGTCCCTTGCCTTCATGACTTTGCAGTGTTCCCTCTTACTGGAATCTATCCCTTCCATCTCCCCCCAGTGTGTTCACTTGCCTAACATCTCCCTAATCCTTCAATTCTCACCTTTAAGGTCACTTTATACACCTAGGTAAGATTTTCTTGCTATAAAAGGTCATAGCCTGCATTTCCCTTGTCTTAATATTTTTCATGCTTATAATTACTTGTTTAATAACTGTCTCTCTCATCAGCTTGTCAACTCTGTAAGTGTACTTACCATGCCAGTCTTATTTACCACTATGTCCCAAGCTTCTATCATAGTACTTGGTATATAGTGGCTTCTCAATAAATAGTTGTTGAAGTTTAAAGCAGAAACATCAGTCATTAAAAATTTTTGAGTACCTATTATGTGTCAGTCACTGTTCTCACTCTGGGGATACAGTAGGAAACAAAGGAGACAAGACTCCTGCTCTCATGGAGTTTGCATATAATCTTGTGGGAGGTATGCCCACCCCAGGCTAATGGACTCAGGTTATGAAGGTAAGTAACTACGATTGGCAACTGTTACTACAACCACAGAGTTGTAATGGGAGAAGAGGAGCATTCTCTTAAAACATGGATTCTGTTCTCAAAAAGGGAGAGAGTAATGGACAGATAGAGGAATAATATCTACCACTAGCTATGTAAGGGGTGTAACTACTAAAACAAACTAACAAAAAGTTTAAAACTGTAAAACACCCAGAGTGAAGTACTAAAAGCCAGACCAAAGCCCAGCAAAGTGACTGGTATAGTCTAGTTGTAGTAAGTGTTATTGAATATCAATACCTAGTTTTGTCTTTTTTTCCCATTGGTGTTAAGCAGCTAAAGGAGAACATTGAGCAATTCTTCACCAGATTTGTGGATGAGGGGAAAGCTACTGTTCGGTTAAAGGAGCCTCCTGTGGATATCTGTCTAAGTAAGGTATGGTATCAAAGACATTAATGGTTAGATGTCTTGGCTGTATTTTCATTAAAGAAGGCTCTGAGTATCCTGATATCCCATATAGCTGAATAGGGACAGACTTTTGCAGGTGTGTTGAAGAGGTAATGGCACAAGAGGCAGCTTCCCAGATATGCTCGTGTGCCTTGTAAAAGTGCACAGTCAGCCTTAGTTAGGCTCCCAGGATGGGGAGGAAAACTGAGTTTGCTTCTGTGCCCAAGTTGGAGCCTTAGGGTGTTCTTAAATGGAATTCTATAAAGTAAGTGGCACAGGTCTACATTTTGCCACCTAAATCACAGGTTACAAATCTACGTTTGGTGTAAAAAAAAAAAAAAAAAAAGGAGGAGGATAAAATGCAATTAAAATAATATTTTTTTGTATTTCATTTACTATAATTGTTTTTTTTTGTCTTTTTTTTTTTTTTTTTTGTCTTTTT
>NW_007726413.1:555671-600831 GCF_000696425.1 Galeopterus variegatus | reverse complement strand
GTGGGATCCGAACCCTCGGCGGGAGCGCCACTGCGCTCCCAAGTGGTGCACTGTAGCAGTGAGCCACCGGGCCGGCCCTATAATTGTTTTTTAAAATACAAAAAGTATTAGAATTTTTAAAAATCTATTTTCTTTGTCCTATCTCTTCTTTTCATCTTTCCCCTTCCCAGAGTGTAGGAGCAATGCCTTCCTTGTACAACCTTGCATTGTCCTTAACCCCAAACAAAGTGCTTTGGAAACATTAAAAGTTTAATAATTACTTAAGGAATTTGGGTTGAATGGAATCATTTTGTCCTTCCTCCTGTTTGTTCTTTTGATTTTTCATTTTTTTCTTGATCTTTAGCCTACTTCCATTAAATCCTTCTTTCTGTCTAAAAACAAGCTGAGGTCTTACTGATTTAAAAAATAAAATAAGGGAGGACCTCTCTGACTGATGTCTGACCTCTCTGATGGTGTTTCCCGGGTCAGTTCTCACATTTGGCTCCAATAAACTTTACAAAATTTTTAAAAATTAAATAAAATATATAAATTTCTGGAAAGACGATGCCGAATCCATTGCCTCCACTTTATTACTATCTTTTGACCTTTATTTTTACTGATTTTATTCCAAACACTGCTTCAAAGGTCAGTGATCTCCTTCCTATTTGCCAATAACATTGCTATTATTTCTCATCCTTTTTGAACTTTAGAATTTGACACTGATGACCACCTCTTAATAAAATTCTTTTCTTCACTATTCTGGTTTACCTTCAGCTACTTCTTTGTCTCCTGTCTCTAGCAACCTTTTCTTCTATCCCCAAAATAAGGGCTTTATTTTAATCCTCTACCTGTTCTCTGCCATCCCTGTCTTCCATTTCCATAGCTTAACTGTTGTTGTGGGTGACTCCCATGTCTGTAAGCCACTACCCTTTACTGTACCTACTTTACACAGATCTCCAGACTTTCCCCATTCCTGTTCATTGTACACTGCCACCAAAATAATATTTAGCTCTTTTCATATAATTTGCATGCTGAAAATTCTTCAGTGATTTCTTACAGCCTGATCATTCCCTCCTCCTTACCTTGACATCAGAGCTCATTTACAAGATGTCCTCTTACTGTATTTCCAGTCTTTTACTCTGCTAAGCAGCTCTCACATTCCAACAAAATAGGATCACATGATTTCCCAGACTTGCTGAAAGTTCACTGATCCTGTAAACTTTGTCAGTGATTTCTCTATCTCACCTGCTGGGAGCAATCTCTCTTGTCTTTCGTGTTTTCCAGCATTTTGTTGCTTTTGAAAGTGCTGTGCTTTGACAACTCCTAATCTTTGTGATTGGCACCCTGTACATGTTACAGTACACAGCACACATGGCCTATCTTGAAGGCACTGGAAATTTGGGTCACTTCATCCTAAACTCAAATCTTTGTTTTGTGTTTTTTGTTTTGTTTTTTTGTTTTTTGGCAACTGGCTGGTATAGGGATTCCAATCCATGGCTTTGGTTGTTTTTTGTGGTTTTTTTTCCTTGGCAGCTGGCTGGTACAGGCATCAAACCCTTGATCTTGGTGTTATCAGCACCATGCTCTAACCTACTGAGCTAAACTGCCAGCCCTTAAACCTTAAGTGGAGTCTTTAATGCTTTCCTGTCTTATTTTGTACTTTTGTGATTTCCCCCTTTGAACAGTTTTATTTAGAATGTCTCTCGACATAATTTTTTCCCAGAAACGTTTAAAGTTGAACTTTAGTCAAAATATTAGTAAATTTATTTTTTACAGCCAATTTTAATAAATGATCACTTTATGTATAACTCTACAGAATTCATTATGGGAAGAACAAGCATGTATGCATTATCTAAAATGGAATATATAATTGTACAACTTATTTTTTCAGGCCAATTCCAGCAGTTTAAGAGGTTTCCTTTCATCTGTGAGACTGGCTTATAGAGGCTGCGATGTTGATACACCACTTTCAATGCTCACACCAGTGAAGACTTCAGAATTTGAAAATTTTAAAACTAAAATGGTTATCACATCCAAAAAGGACTATCCTCTAAGCAAGAACTTTCCATATTCTCTGGAACATCTTCAGACTTCTTATTGTGGGCTTGTCCGAGTTGATATGCGTATGCTTTGCTTAAAAAACCTTAGGAAATTAGACTTGAGTCACAATCATATAAAGAAGCTTCCAGCTACGATTGGAGACCTAATACACCTTCAGGAACTTAACCTGCATGACAATCACTTGGAGTCATTTAGTGTAGCCTTGTGTCAATCTACACTTCAGAAGTCACTTAGGAGTTTGGATCTCAGCAAAAACAAAATCAAGGCACTCCCTGTGCAGTTTTGCCAGCTCCAGGAACTTACAGAATTAAAACTTGATGATAATGAATTGATTCAATTTCCTTTCAAGATAGGACAACTAAAAAACCTTCGTTTTTTGTCAGCAGCTCGAAATAAGCTTCCGTATTTGCCTAATGAGTTTAAAAGTTTATCCCTTGAGTATGTGGATCTTTTTGGAAATACTTTTGAAAAACCAAAAGTCCTTCCAGTTATAATGCTGCAAGTGCCGTTAACTCTACTGGAATGTTCTGCACAAACCATACTAAATAATAGGTAAGAGTTTAATAGTCATAAAGTATGGTAACTTTGATAGCATCCTAGTATGCCTTTCAAACTCAGGGTAATAGTGAAGTCTAATGCAGCCTTTAATGCTGTGCACAGTCCGATCCCTTGCTACAATGGCCTTGCTGTTCCTTACCTCTTCTTAGAATGATCTTCCTCCAGGAAATCTCGTTGCTCACCCCCTCACTTTATTCAGTTCTCTGCCCAGGTATTATCCTAAAAGATCTTTCCTGTCCATCCTATCCAAAGTTTTATTTCCTATTTCCTTACATTGCTTGATTCTTTTTTGTCATAGGACTTATTAACTGGCATTATATATTTTTTTAACATTTGTTTTGTTTGCTGCCACTTTTTCTCACTATAGTGTAAGATCCATGAGAACATGGACTTTGGTTTATTCTCTGCTGTTTCCCTAGGGTCTAAAATGTCATATCTCCTGTTCCTGGCATATATTTGACACTTAATAAATAGTTGAATGAATGAATGAATGAATGGCATTGTTTTTCAAAGTGTGGTCTCCTGACCTGCAGCATTAGTACCTCTTTGTAATTTGTTAGAGATGCAAGTTCTTGAGCTCTACCCCAGCCCTACTGAATGGGAAATTGGGAGTGGGGTCCAGCTATCTGTGTTTTAATAAGTCCTGCAGGTGATTCTAATGCAACCTAAATTTGAGAACTCCAGTCTGGCATAGTGGTGAGGTGTGATCTTTAGAGTCAGGCTTGGGTTTGCTGGCTTCAGCCTTTGTATGACTTTAGCTAGTTATCCCTATATGGGATCCGAACCCGTGGCCTTGGTGTTATCAGCACCACACTCTCCACAGGCTAGCCCCCCACCCCAGACCAATTAAATCAGAATGTCTGGGTGTAGGCCCCAGTTTTGTTTTTTGTTTTTTTAAACTTTCCAGGTGATTTTAATTAAGAACCTCTGCTCTACATTGTGCTTGTCGAACTTTAATGTGCATTCAGATCTGGGAGTCTTTTTAGCAGATTCTATTTCAGTGGTCTGGGGTGAAGATCCTGCATTTCTAAAGCTGCCAGGTAAGGCTGAAGCTGCTACTCCATGGACCACACTGTGATGGCTCCTAAAAGTAATTAAGGACTCACTATTACTTTCAGGCAGTGCTTCTCAAAATTTGAGATTGCTTCAGAATCATGCTTGTTGAAACACAGTGCTTATTTTAAAACATTGCTGGTCCTCACCCTCAGAGATTGTAAGTTTGGGGTGGGGCTGAAGAAATTGCATTTCTAACAAGTTCCCAGGTAATGCTGATGCTGCTGGTCAGGGACCGCACTTTGAGAACAACTGGTTTAAGGCATTGACACTTAACTAGGAGTTAAGAATTGCCTGTTAAATGACAGTACATATTATTGCCTAGAAGAGTACCTGGTTCATAAAAGGTCTCAATAAATATTTATTGGATATATAAATACATGTAATTTGCTTATCTGACAATTAAAAATGATTCAACCAATATTGTTATCATTAGCTATAGAGAAGCTTTTAAATAATATAAATGAGAAGTATAGTTATGTAGATTCCTCCTCAGACCAACTAGTTCATAATTTCCAGGGCTCCTATTATACGTTACACATTTTAAAAAGCCTCCAGAGGTGATACTAGTGATTCAGGATAAGATTACAGATTTCAGGGAACCTCAGATGATGTCTTTTGGCAATGAGTTGCTTCTGAAGCTCTTGTTCCTCTGAGACATACATAAAAGAAATAATGTATTTATTCAATTTGGAAATTATGTCCAAATGAAAAATATTATAAGCAGTTTTTGAGGATTTGAAAAGACTATAACAAATTGGCTAAATGATCAGGTAAAAACAGACTGAAGTTCAACATGGAAAAATGCAGAGTTGAAAAAGTAGATCAAAATGTGATATAATAAGCAAGGCACAATTCAGCAGAAAAATAATGTGTTAGTGCTGAATGATTTAGCATAGTATTTATATAGTCTTTTAAACTCGACTTCTATTAATATAGGTTCTTGTAGGGTGATCCTAACCTTTACTGAAATAATTTTGCATGTGTTCAGCCCCCTTGTTTTATAAAGAATATAGATCCAAAGTCATGAGAGCAATACCTATTATCTAGCTACTGATAAATTGCTCTGACTTCTGGTTACAGACATAAACTTATGGTCTATTAGGAAAATATGTGGGAATTTTAGATAGAAGGTGTAGTTTTTAACTTGTCTGTTTCCTCAGACTATAACCAACTAGCCTGAAAGTGATTAATGTAAACATATAGTAGACATTTCCTGGCAGTTTTTAAAAAATTCTTATTTACACAAGCAACAAATTAATATATTTTTTATGAAAAATGAAAAATTACAAATAAGACCAATCCTAGATCCCCGACCAAAGGTAACCACTATTTTTCATTTGATGTGTATCTTTTCATACTTTTCTGATAGAATTTTAAACTCTAGTTTAAGTAATGAGATGAGGTTTATGTATTTGTTGGAAAATATCTTTGTACCTATTATGTGCTAAAGAAACAACAAAGAATAAGACAGACAAAGTGACAGAGCATGGTTGTGTTTAGTGGGGAGGAGCTGGGCAATGAGCAGGCAATCTCAAGACGATGGCATAGAGTTTGACTTGATTTTAACTGCATTGGGCACCACTGAAGGGTTTTAAGTAGGAGGGTGAAACGAGTTTTAAGCAAGGTGAGATTAGCCTTACTTGCTTTGCCCATCAGGTAAAACTAATGTTCTAAATAGAATGTGTTTTAAATTTGTTTCACCCAGTTTAAAATTCCTTTTTGAACATTTGATGTGCAGGAGAGTATATATAAAGGATAGATGACTTTTTCATTCTATTTAGTGGACTATGGTTTCCAGTGGGCTATGCTATTAAGTGGCTGTGCTGAAAGATATTTTATGGAGTGGTGTACGCACTGTTAAGTTCACAATATGTTATATACTGGTTTTTAGTATTTTTTTCCTATTCTTACCAGTTGGGAAGATAAAACAATATATTAAGTCACTTAAGTAATAATTTTATTTTTCCATTGCTATAATTTAGTGTTCTGATAATTCATGTCTTAATATATGAAGTTCTGAATCTAGTAACATATTCTAAAATATTTTTTAACTTTTTTTTCCTAATAGGATTCCATATAGCTCCCGTATCATTCCTTTCCATCTTTGCCAAGATTTGGATTCTGCAAAAACCTGTGTTTGTGGAAGATTCTGTCTAAACAGTTTCATTCAAGGAACTACCACCATGAATCTACACTCTGTTGCTCACACTGTGGTCTTAGTAGATAATATGGGTGGTACTGAAGCACCTATTATCTCTTACTTCTGTTCTGTAGCCTGTTATGTAAATTCTACTGATATGTTGAAGTAATAAGTGATAACAGAAAAAAATTTTCATTTAGTTACAGATTAGTTTGGGATTAATTTATGGCTTAGCAGTATCAAATTGGAGAAAAAGAAGCTTTTTGTATACTTTTTTTGGCAACTGGCCAGTAACAGAGATTGAGCCCTGGACCTTGGTGTTATCAGTACCATGTTGTAACCAACTGAGGATTTTTGTATACTTGCTGGAGAGGAGGAATGCATGGAATGCTAACATTTTAAGTCATTTGACTCTAAAACTTTAATTTTATTAAAATCAAATTTAATTTGGGCCGGCCCATGGCTCACTCAGGAGAGTGTGGTGCTGATAACACCAAGTCAAGGGTTAAGATCCCCTTAACGGTTTTTTTAAAAAAAAAAAAAAAAAAAAATTGTAATTTTATTTGGGGGTTGACTTTTTATCAGTTTGTTGAACTTGTGTTGATTTCAGCCTAAAGTTTCCAGGATGGGTTGTGGGGTTATCATTTAATGTTAAACAAATATTGATCCCAATCACTATGATCATAAGAATTTTCTTGATCAAATTTCTTCTTGCATTTCAATTAAAGAAATTGAGTTTCTGTATGCAGAAAATATACATTGGAGGACTAATATGTTCTAAATTATTGTGAAAGCTTGTTTAATATGAAATAAGTTTTTAAGTATACCACTTTTCATGTTTTTCAGGTATATTCTATATATGGAATTTATGTTCACAAAGCATAAAGTAGGAATTGCTTAGGGACAAACAGACTTCGGCTTTTTTAAGTTCAAAGATGTTTATCACATAATCTTTGTTGTGATTTCTAAGTTTTTTAGTTTGAGGGATGGATGGGAGAGGGAGCAGAAAATTGCTTTTTACTGATTGTATTCTGTAGTATTTAAGGGTTTGGTGTTTTGGATTTTGGGGTTTTTTTTGCTGTTTATTTTTGTCACTAAATATGTTTAAGTTTTTTCTTTAAAGAGCGGTGGCAATACACCAGTTAAAGAATGATGATTTGAACTAAGGCAGAGGGATTGGAAAAGGAACCAGCTTGAAAGAATTGTGGAAAATAGAATCAGTACAAATTGTTCCAATCTGTTCATTCCCACTGCCCTACTTCAAATCTGCCTCTCCACAAGACCATTGCAATAGCCTCTTAACTGGTTTTGAGGAGCAAGGGAGAGGAAAGAGGAAAAGTTACTGGAGAAACCTTTCTCCGGTTTTAGCATATTGCTGTTTTGGGTTTGGAGGAAGGGTCTTAAAACAGTATTTACTCATGAATATTTGAATTTTCAAAAAAGAAAAATGTCCAAAATAAACATTTTAGGAAGACGAAAGAGGTAGTTATTTTGTAAAAATGTCAGAACATTTTTATTAAAACTTTAGTCATATGATTTTCAAATAAGACTAGGCATTGGTCCAGAGGAATAATTTAGTCGAACTTAAGTTTGTATTGCTAATGGCCAGTTAAATTCTTTCAGCAAAAAATTATATGTACACAGTATAATGCAAATATGCCTTAAATAAAGAGCTGCCCTTTACCTGGTCCTTATTTTGTTACAGGTGTTTTATATGTATTTTCTTCGATCCTCACAGAACACTCTAGGAAGGAGGTAACCATGAGCCTAGATCAGAGATTTTAAGCCCAGGCTATATACTGCCTTCTAATGTTAATTCACTTTTGTTTTTTAAAACTGAGAATTCTGTAATTAAGTAAGGTATCTTGGAATTTTCTCAACTCCTAAATTGGTGGGGGATTGTCCAGTAATGTTACAAAACAGCTGCATTAAAAAATGATTCCTTAGGGCTGGCCCGTGGCTCACTCGCGAGAGAGTGGTGCTGATGACACCAAGGCCCCGGGTTCGGATCCCATATAGGGATGGCCGGTTCGCTCACTGGTTGAGCGTGGTGCTGACAACACCAAGTCAAGGGTTAAGATCCCCTTACCGGTCATCTTTTTAAAAAAAAAAAAAAAATGATTCTTTAAAAAGTTATGTGGTGTATTTAAAAATTGACTTGTGCACATCTGATTTTTACATCATTTTAGAAAAACTATCAACAAATGCAGCTATAGTAGTGTATATTGGAAGTAAATGCTAACCATCATTTACTCCTACACCCTAGCCCTTTGCCTTTGCAGTCTTCTTACTACTCATTTAGTCAGACATATCTTTGTCAACTTAAAGTCCATATACAAAACAGAAATTTGTCCTCTTCTTATAACCAATACCCTTTCCGTTTTTTTCACTTAATATTCAACTTGTTCTTTCTTGCCTTTAATAGGTAATTACTAAGTTCAGTTCTTTTTATTCTTTCAACTTACCATTGTTTTGTCATAAGTGTAACCTCCTCAACCTTTCCAACTGTAAAGAAGTTTTAACATTTGATTACCTCGTAAAGTATCTTCTAAGAGATTCAAAAAACAGAGCTTATGCTATCATGATTTTTTTTCACTTTCACTAGCTTCAGAACTTTTTGTAGCTGAAGGTCAGTTTTGAGTTTCTGCTTTATCTTCAAGACTGTGATCTAAAACAGTGCTGCCCAAAAGAACTTTCTGTGCTGGAAATTTTATATCTGTGTTGTCCAATAAACTAGCCACTAGCTACATGTGGCTATTGAGTACTGAATGTGGCTAGTATAACTGAGGAACTGCATTTTTAGTTGAAATACTGGCCAGCACATTTGCAAAAAGTCAGCTTTTATCCCCCAAATTGGATCCTTTGCTCCACCCAGTCTGCTATACAGAGGCCTAGCTTATTTTTTTTTCCAAAATCTGATTGAGACCCTTCCCAGCTATTCAATCATGATTATGAATTTACCCAACATATATATTTGAAATTGAGCAAAAAGCAAAAAAGTACCAATTTCCCCCTATTTTATCTCCACAACCTGGTTGTCAAGTTTGGAGACAGTGCTAAGGGTCTTTATAAATACAAAATTCAAGGGATTGGTCAGTTAGCTCGGTTGGAGCACAGCTTTGTAACACCAAGGTCACAGGATCGATCCCTGAACTGGCCAGCCGCCAAAAAGCCAAAAACCACAAAATTCCAGCTCTGGGGAACTGAATTTAAATAGCAAGGATTTGAAAAGAGGATAAACCTTATTCACTTTAGAAGAATTTACTGTTATTTCCTTAACTCAGAAACACATTAAACATGCAATTCTATTTATAAGTCAAAACACAAAAGATCTGAGAATATCACTTTATTTTCCTACAGGCAATTTCCCTACAGCTTCAACATTTCCCCTCAAGATTAACAGAACAGAAAAATCCCAATGTTTAGAACTGGATCACTTGGCCCTTTCTCTTCTTATCTCCTCCCAGTTCAAAGTGCTTACATCTCTTAATGGCCAGCATCCTCTTGGACCTGCAGTTAGGTTCAACACATTCGAGCCTTAGCACAATCTTCTTCGTGGTTTTAGCTTTCTTCCGGAAAATTGGCTTTGTCTGCCCACCATAGCCACTTTGCTTCCGGTCGTAGCGCCTCTTCCCCTGGGCATACAGGGAATCCTTGCCCTTCTTATACTGGGTCACTTTGTGAGGCTGATGCTTGCCACACTTCTTACAGAAAGTTCTTCGGGTCTTAGGTACATTGACCATCTTTGCAGTAGAGCTGTCTACACGATGAAAACTGTAGTAAAATATTTAAAATACAGCAACATATTAAACACTTCGAAACGTGAAAGTGCTATTCGAGTATTTATAGGAACACAGCATTACATAAATCCGTAATGTATGAGTCCACCAAGAACGCATTTTATTATGAATACATGCACACAGAAGTGCACACCCTTTTGGAATACTTACATTACTGGAGCATTATAGAACGAGACTCACTAAATATAGCAACAGCAATGCTAGGCTCAGTACAGTCAGTTCTCGGGACAAACGGGTTACCTTAAGGCTTAATTTATTGTGGCTGCCCCAAAAGAAAAACGTAATGGTGTTTAATTTTCTTCTGCAGAAAAAGAAGGTAAATACTAGAGTTTCTTTTCGACTCCCTTCCCCACATCCACTTCCACCATTTTCTAACTCGGGTATGGGTGGTGCAGTGCGCGATGTAGTAGCTACTTCTACGACCCGCCCCGTTCCTTCCGCGAGAACCACATCAGTGTGGTTTCACTTTTCCCCTCCGAAGCACGGTCACTCATCAGCAGTCCTGAGAGCTGACGTGTCCTTATCGAGCCGGCGTACCTCGCGGCCCAGTAGCCGCCATGTGTGAGCCCGTTTCCTGAAGGGAGAAGCCAGTTCTTGAACTCAGCCTAGCCGAGGCAGTGGATCTCGCCCTCCCTTCCCGCAAGGGCCTACCTAACCCAACCCCAGATTCTGAATGACTGAGGCTTCCCTTGGAACCGCCAGGGTCTGGCTCTTAGCTTACCAAGAAACTTAGCGCCCGCACTTGCTGCCTCGCTCCGCTCGCGCCGAACAGGAAAAGGAGGGATGAGGCGGAAGTAGGAACTGAACCTGAGCGACAGTACTGCGAACCAATAGACAGCTGGCCACGACGGCCAGTCGCCTCCTGACGCGTCTGGGAAGCGCCAACCAACGGCCGAAGGGGCGGATTGGAGGGGTGTGGGCCTGAGGGCCGCGGCGTTCGCGGGCCAGTCGCGGCTTGTCAGAACGGTAGCCGCCGGAGTGGGCGAGGCTGCGTCGCTCGGTCTTGGCTGTCCGGGGCCCGCGTGAGGATGAGAATGCAGAGGACGCAGGGCCGCTGGAGGAGCAGGTAACGAAGCTGGGGTGCGGTGGGGCCGCGGCTGGACTTCTTCCGGGACCCGTGGGGCTGAATGGAGAGGACCGAGGCGACGCCGAGCCGCGGCTCCTAGCGGCGGGGCCGCTGCCCGAGCTGCAGCGCCAGGCGAGGATGTGTGGAGCCCGGACGGCGCGGGGCAGCTGAGAGCCTTCGGGCCCCAGGACCCCCGGGGCCCGGGATGAGTTAGCGAGGGCAGCCACGGAGCCCGTTCCGACCGCTACAGGCCCAGGCGACGGCTACGGTCCTCCCGCCCTTTCCGTGCCTAAGCAGCTAGCTCCTTTCCGCGCCCGCCCGCGCTCCCGGCCCTGGAGACCATGAGGTTCCGCATCTACAAACGGAAGGTGCTAATCCTAATGCTCGTGGTGGCTGCCTGCGGCTTCGTCCTCTGGAGCAGCAATGGGCGACAAAGGAAGAACGAGGCCCTCGCCCCGCCGCTACTGGACGCCGAGACCGCGCGAGGTGCGGGCGGCCGGGGCGTGGACCATCCCTCTGTGTCTGTGGGCATCCGCAGGGTCTCCAACGAGTCGGCGGCCCCCCAGCCCGAGGTGGACAACCTGACGCTGCGGTACCGGTCCCTGGTGTACCAGCTGAACTTTGATCAGACGCTGAGGAATGTAGATAAGGCTGGCACCTGGGCCCCCCGGGAGCTGGTGTTGGTGGTCCAGGTGCATAACCGGCCCGAATACCTCAGACTGCTACTGGATTCACTTCGAAAAGCCCAGGGCATTGACAACGTCCTTGTCATCTTTAGCCACGACTTCTGGTCGACAGAGATCAATCAGCTCATCGCTGAAGTTGATTTTTGTCCGGTTTTGCAGGTGTTCTTTCCTTTCAGCATTCAGTTGTACCCCAACGAGTTTCCGGGTAGTGACCCCAGAGATTGCCCCAGAGACCTGCAGAAGAATGCGGCTTTGAAATTGGGGTGCATTAATGCTGAGTATCCCGACTCTTTCGGCCATTATAGAGAGGCCAAGTTCTCCCAAACCAAACATCATTGGTGGTGGAAATTGCATTTTGTATGGGAAAGGGTCAAAGTTCTTCGAGATTATTCTGGCCTTATACTTTTCCTAGAAGAGGATCACTACTTAGCCCCAGACTTTTACCATGTCTTCAAAAAGATGTGGAAATTTAAGCAGCAAGAATGTCCTGAGTGTGATGTTATCTCTCTGGGGACCTATACTGCGGGTCGCAGTTTCTATGGCATTGCTGACAAGGTAGATGTGAAAACTTGGAAATCCACAGAGCACAATATGGGTCTAGCCTTGACCCGGGATATCTATCAGAAGCTGATCGAGTGCACAGACACTTTCTGTACTTATGATGATTATAACTGGGACTGGACTCTTCAGTATTTGACTGTATCTTGTCTTCCAAAATTCTGGAAAGTGCTGGTTCCTCAAGTTCCTAGGATTTTTCATGCTGGTGACTGTGGTATGCATCACAAGAAAACCTGTAGGCCATCCACCCAGAGTGCCCAAATTGAGTCACTTCTAAATAATAACAAGCAGTACATGTTTCCAGAAACTCTAAGTATCGGTGAGAAGTTTACCATGGTAGCCATTACCCCACCTAGGAAAAATGGAGGGTGGGGAGATATTAGGGACCATGAACTCTGTAAAAGTTATAGAAGACTGCAGTGAAAAATCACAATTATAAAAGCAAAAGTGACAGTCTTCTATTTTTGATATTTGTCCAAACAGGATATACAGTTGAATAAAAGAGTTTAGGAACTGGTTTCTGCTTTAATTAAAAAAAAAAATTCTTGTAAAAGCTGTCCAAATACATAGTAATCTTTTTCAGATATGTCTGATTAAGATTTAAAACTGAAGTTTTCATTTTGGGAGTTGGGTTTTAAAGCTAAAGGTAATGATTACTGTTAATTGATAAGAGAGAAGGGGAAATTTTGTTTAAATTCATCTATTGATCTTTTTATCTGAAACTTTGTAAACTTTTCCACTTTCAAAACTTATTTTAAGTACAGCAAAATTTATTTAAAATTCATAGCAGTAAAAAGTATTACAGTAAAATGGTTAGAGTGTTAATGGAATAGCCTAATTTCAGTCTTAACACAGTTTTCAGGAAAGGACAGCTTCACTGGTTTAATAATTAAGAAGTTATGTTTGTTAAACACCCTGTCAGAAACCACTTTCAGTATTACGGATTTCTATACTATTGTGTTGATTTGCCTGTGCTTTGGAACCTTCATACAACACACTTTCTTTTGGAATGTATCCAATTGATAAGGAAGAACATTGTTTTCACCTCACCGTAGGAATATGGTGGGTTTTTTTTTTTTTTTTCTTTTAGCTCTGCCAAAATAAAATACTCATCTTTGCATAAAAAATTTCCTGATCATTTTGCAGAATAAGTTTTGTTTACACTAAAATTCAGTGGAGACATTCTTGAAGTTTTGAAAGATGGCATTACATCTTAACGTTTACTATCTATACCTTGTATAATTGAGTTTGAAATAAAACTCAGCTCTAACAATGCATTCCCTTTGGAAGAAACTGTTGGGCTTTCAAATTAGCCAGGCATAGATAATTAACAATAAAAAGCTGCTGTGTAAGGGAAATACAGCCTAAATTGTTCATGAAAGCCA
This sequence comes from Galeopterus variegatus, assembly GCF_000696425.1. NCBI lineage: Eukaryota > Metazoa > Chordata > Mammalia > Dermoptera > Cynocephalidae > Galeopterus > Galeopterus variegatus. Next base: position 587,542 of record NW_007726413.1, on the reverse strand, counting down.
GAAATGATACAACGTTCTGTCCTGCCAAAGTGAAACATGTCCTAATGCCAGCTTTAACTGAAATCATACTTTTTAAAAGAACAGATACAATAAATAAGAGGAAACAGGCTTAAAATTTACTCCACATTTAATGTAGAAGTTTATAGAAGTTTCCCTTAATACATAATTCAATTAACCAAAAATTACCCATAAAAGACCAATTTCTGTGTAAAGGAATTACAATTAGTCATTTCAACCTAAGATAACTATTAAATGGACAGTTTCAAAATTATTGCATCAACTTAAGATTCATAGTGGTTGAAAAATACATGTGCTCATCTAAGATAAGGCAAATAGTTCTCTTGTTTTATGAGCTACCTGTCTACTACCCTCAGAGCCCAATCTTGTGCTAGACTTTCTCTGGTGGTTATAAACGTAAATCAGGATGAATCACCAGGCTGACTACAGGTTTTTTGTACTTTGACCTGACACCACCAGTTCAAAGAACTAAAGAAATTAGGTGATTTCAAGGACTGAGCTAAAAAAGTCAGAGTCTGAATTAGTAGCTGTTTTTGGAACAGAAATGGATCACCTCATGAACTTGGGGTTAGTGATTAAATCAACAAATATACTCCTTAATACATTTTTTTTCATGCTGTCCTAAAAATTTTTGTAAGAAAAAACCTGTTAGGATTTTCTCCTTGTCTCACATTTTAGGTGTTAGTAATTGATTAGGAAACACTGGCTTTTGTTTTGTTTTTATATAATAATATAATGAAGACACTTTTCCTAGAAGAACAAATTGCCAAATTTTAATAATTTCTGTTTAAAATTCTTAAATGTATTCTATAGAAATGTATATTGAAAGTTTTAATACTTCAATAGTAACTTCCAAGAAAGTCTTTTAAAAAACTGAATTTTCAAAATCATTATTAAATAATTTAACCTCTACTATATATATATAGTTTGTGTGACAGAAGAGTAAAATACAGTTGATACAATAATAATAAATTTCATTTGGTGTATTTGTATTGTAATTGTTTAGATCTTTAATATTGGTTAGTAAAGTTCTTTTCCCTCTAAGAAGCTCTATTTCAAGCATAAATACATCCTAATGAGACTTTAAACAAATCGTTTTGAGATTCTGCCCCCCACAACACACATACTTATATTTCTAGTTAATTGCATTCTTGAGAATTACTTTGTGTGACAAATACAACTTAGTGAATATTTATTTTGAAACTGTTAAAGTAATGGTAAACAAAGGAAGCAAAAATCAACACAGAAGTAAGTATATACAGGTTATATTAAAACTAAATGTTTAGCCCTCCTTTAGAAAAAATACACATCTATCAGAGGAATCACAAAACTTAGCTCCATAATTATGGAAACTTTGCTTTAACTCTAGAAGCAAAAAAAATAAGTATCTTCAGTTTCCCCATTAGAATCAAAATAGCAAACTTTAATTTTATACTTTGTTGAATACCTTTAGTTTTAAGGTAATGGTTAACAGAACCTATTTTAGGTCCCCCAATTTTTTACTCTTAACACTTAAATTCCAAAATTATATAGAATTAATCCAAATCATATAGCAAAGAATTCTGAAAACTGAATGCACAATGAGTCACATGACCTTTAGTAATCTCCACACTACCATCCTGCATATTGGTTTCTTTTATGCTGTCAAAATCATGTATACTGTGAACTGTAGTTTTGTTCAGTAATGAAGACAGGTGATCACCAGCTATTTCCTTCTCTTCAGTTATAACATCTTTTCCCTCATTTGAGTACAAAGCACTTTCTTCCTTTATAAATTCAGGTTCCATTTTTGATTCAGTTTGTTGACATTTTCCAAATAGCATTTGAGAAACATCAAAAGACTCTTGTTGAACACACACAACTGAACCACAGCTATCTATTTCTAGTGACTTAACTGCTGTAGATGAATCAGAATCAGTTGTAGAGGTGCTAAGATGTTCTATATTTTCTTTTTCAGTTAGGTGACTTCCTTCATTGACTCTTTCTTCCTTTCCTTTAAGCTGATCAGAGTTACTACATTCTTGCAACTGTGTCAAGAAAAAAACACATTAATAATTCTTTGAAACAATGAAAAATTAGATTGTAGTACCCCCTGGAAATAAAAATTTTTTTTAAAGTTGTGAGGTAGTAACGCTTGCAGACCTGCAGATATGCTTCCTGGCTTCCCCCTCAAAGTCATCCTCTAAATGCTGTCAGTCATTTTTTTGTTTTGGTTGGGTTTTGGCTGCTGGCTGGTACATGGATTGAACCTTGGACCTTGGTGTTATCATCACCACACTCTAACCAACTGTTGCCAGTCATTTTTAATAATGCAAACCTGGCATTAATTTTCTGATTAAATCCTTTCAATGATTCATCTCCTTCATAATAGAATAATCCAAGATTTTCAACATGGCCTACAAAACTTTTTAACAGCTATAAGAGCATTGTTGAATTTCTTGAATTTTCTTGAATTTCTGTGATTGTTCAAAGCCATCCTTCCTCCAAATCATGTGTCAGTCAATTGTGCTGGTTACTAAATTATTTTTGTGTCTAGTATTGAAGACTATAGCAATGACTAAACTACAGATTCAACTAGAAAGAATGAATAAATTGTAGGACATAGTTCCTGTGGTGTGAGAGTCAAAAAAGACTTGTGTTTGTCCCTGGACTAGTATTCAAACTTCCTGAATGTTAGTTTCTCTTTGTTCCTCAGTAGAGTGTTATTTTGGAATTAAGTGAGGTAACATGAAAATGAATAGCAGTGTTTAGCACACAGTACACACAAAGCCTTTTTCTTAACATCACTGCCCAGCCATTATGTACATTTTGTTTAAAGTTATGACATAAAGAAATCAAGAATTTAAGTCATTTGTTAGGCTTTGAACTTGTCCTTAGTCACTCTTCTATACCCTAACCCACCAAAATCCTTACCTTTGCAAGAATTTGAATCTTATTATCAGTAACCTGAAGAACTTCTATTAATGGTTGGTTTAGAGGAATTGTTTGTTTGAATGGAGAGCTCAGGACCTCTTCAAGAATCTCATTAACATTTTCTTCATTGACAAATAACCTTTCCTAAAATAAAAAGGGAAAAAATATTCTGCCTTACAGGTCACACTTGACACACTTGTATCTAAAAACAGCTCACAAACATTCTCACACAGCTCCTGATTACACTTTTTAAAATGTTTATTTTAATGTTATTCTTATGTGCTGCCTTGGAAGAATTTTTTATTGCTCTGTATAATACTAAGTTTACATACATATATACATATATATGTATACATACATAAATACATATATAAAAAAGAACCTAAAAAAAAGTCTTGGTACTTTTTCTCGGTCTATTAAATCTGATGTATGTTTTTTTTCTCCCGGATAATACTACTTACAAATGCGATTTTTCTTTCCTTTACTCTTAATATTTCATAAGAGTAACATCACCTTTAGGGCTATAAATGCAATCCCAGCTATAAAATTTAATTCAGTTTTAGAACACTCCTAATGAGTCAGCTAAGAAATACACATGACAGGATCTATTCAAATTTTATGTGACTAGGGCCAGCCCAGTGACGCACTGCTACAGTGCACCGCTTTGGAGTGAGGCGGCACGCTCCCGCCGAGGTTCGGATCCCACATACAGACTGGTTCCCGCTCACTGGCTGAGCGAGGTGTGGGTGCAACACCGAGGGTTGCGATCCCGTTGCTGGTCCCGGTCCGGTACAGGCGCAACACTGAGGGTTGCGATCCGTTGCCGGACACGAAAAAAGACAAAAAGGAAAAAAAAAAAAAAAACAAATTTTATGTGAGTAGGTTGCTATTTAGTTCTTGGCCAGGTAAGACCAATTACAATAGTTTATTTAAAAGAAGTGTATGCAGTTTTTAAGCACTGAGATACTCCAGTGTGACATTAGTATATAGTTATTTATACGAATGAGATAGATTTCAAAATGCTGACATGGAAAGATTTCCAAACTACTATTAGAAAATGCAAAAATCATTCTTTCACATGAATTGTAAACACAAGGTAATTTTTTCTATTCATGTCAAGTGAACATAGGTATAGTTAGGGTGTGGAGAAAATAACTATACTAACCAATTAATTCATAAAATCAGTACACTGTTGTACAAGATAAAATTATTTTCCTCTGTATTTTATATAAACAAATTTTATAATTACTAAAAAAATAGCTCATTATTTGTCCTAAATAGGAGGAAACAACCAGAAAGAGACAAGTTTCAAGTTCTCTTCTATTAAATAGTATTTAAAATTGCAAACACCTACTAAACAAAAGTGAACCTTTGGAACAGAAAAGTTTATATTTTGAGTAATTAGCTATTATTTGAAGATCCAAAATAACACTATTATAGAACCAACCCTCATCAAAAGCATTTCTAAGATTCATCCCTCTGGAAAAGACATTCATCTTGGCCTCATTGCACAAAATACACTAAAAATTTTAACTTTTAGTTAACCCAAGGAAAATATTTATAATGGAAATGGTTATGATTAAAATACAGAAGATTTGCATACATGTGCCTTCTCTTTGTAATGACTGATTTTACTATAAAAGTTAATAAATTCAATGGCCCTGAAGCTCTAGGAAAATTCCCAGTGAATATTTAAGGCTTAAATACAAATATATTTAGTATTTATTTGTGTAAAGTAACATAAAGAGGGCCATAAAACAGTCTCTTTACATTATGATTATTTTCATATAATGCATATAATATTAAATGTTCCACTACTTATGACTTTTTTTCTTTTAATAGTCTGGTCCAGTACGATGCAAAGCAAAAAAAATTGGACAATATGTTTCCATCAGCCTTAGCAAATGTAATGATTAATAAAGTAATTATAAATCTATTTCTGGCTTCAAAGATATAAACAGTTGCCCTAATCCCATTTTGGCCTAGTTTCTTTGCTAAAATGTTAGCATACTTGAAAATCAGATTAAGATATATTCTTGAATATTCTCTTAACTGCCTGTCCATAACATTTTCTTCCCACGTTGTTATTTTCATACTTATTAAAACAATTACAGGAAAATGACTGCCCTTTCTTTAATTTCTCCCTTCTGATGACAGAGTTATTCAATTTAATATTTTATATTCTAACAAAATATCTTATCTAGCCTGGCTACTTATTTTACCATTTTTGGAGGGTTTCAAATTAACTACTTTTCACAGACACCCCAACACATAAAATGCAGATGTTACTTATTAGTAAATTTCTAGAAAAACAAGAAGTAAAAATTTCTGACAGGTTAGAGCCCAAGGTCAAATACTTATTTTTAACATATAACCTGTGCAACTAGTGCTGTTTCTGGGAACTTGACTTTTTCTTGCAGATAACCTGTATGGGGATCAGAACCCCTGACATTAGTGTTGGAAGGCTCCGCTGTAACCAACTGAGCTGACCCGCCAGCCTTAAGTCTTAAATACGTGAAAAGAATCTTTAAAAAAATTACATGTAACACTGATACAAACCTGTCAAAACCACTAATTTTTCATTTATGAGTTTAAAGAGTCTTTAGAACTTCGAATTTTAAGTACTTTTTTCGACATTTGCAAACAGTAGCGGAGTACTGAATCTGAAATTCAAGAACCTCAATAACCTAAAAAGTATAGCAGAACTAGAACAGGTCATACTAAATTATTCATCAAAATTACATTCTAAGTAAACTAAATAATGAAGAGATGCAGCTAAGGCAGGTGATGTTCAGTTCAACAAATATTTATTACACTTTGTTAAATGCCAGCCAGTGTGCTAAATACTAGCAAGAACATAAAGATTAAACAGATGCAAAAAGACATAATTTTAATGTAATGTAGCGCCCAAATATTTATTACACTTTGTTAAATGCCAGCCAGTGTGCTAAATACTAGCAAGAACATAAAGATGATTAAACAGATGCAAAAAGACATAATTTTAATGTAATGTAGCGCCCACCGGAGGACAATCCCACCAAAATAAGCAATCAAAATTAAGCAATACGATATGGCTGAAAAAGGCATGGGATTTTAGATTGACACTTGAGTCTGAGTTTGTTTTCCCACACAAGAACTGTGTGGCACTGGCGATTACTTTTCCTCTCTGGAAGTAAATTATCATTACTATGTAAGCTTGGAAAAAGTGATTTACCAGACTTCAAATATAGCCATTATGGCGTGCTTCTTTAACTTATTTTTGTCAGAAACCCCTTTGAGAATGATCGAGGTTATAGCTCCCCCCCCCCCCCCCCGGAGAGAGCACCCTCAACTTTTTGCACACAATTCCAAGGCCTACAGATCCCTCAGAATTCATTCATAGTATCTTTCGGAGTCAATGGACATTAGGTGCAACTTTGAAGATTTGAAACCCATCCCCGGAGGGGATGTGCGTACGTTTTGTTTTCAAAATGCGTTCAACACCCACTGACATCTTTCATCACGTGTATCAGTTTCAAGTCATTACAAGAAAAGTTATCATGGAAAATGTTTTGTTTAGGATAAACTGAGAGTGTACCTGTAATAAATTTTAAAACTGAGATGGAATATTTCAAATATTAAGACTCTACAAAGAACTGTTACCTCCAAAGAATCGTTGTTTAAACCATAATACCACTCTCTCCAATGTCCATGGCTCCCTGGAGATTTGGCCAGTTCTATCACTGCATTGTCTGAAGAAATGCTAATCACGGGTTCTTTGGTACTCAATTTATTCTCTGGGACAAATTGCAAAACGAAGGAATAAGGTAAGTCTTCTGTGGAGAAACGCAATTTGTACCGGAGGGGGCTCAAATCCCCTTGAAGACTTTGCGGCTGGATCCGAGGCACTTGAATCAACAGAGTCAAGGATTCTTCATCCTGAGTACACTGCAAAGGAGGACACAAAGGTTCCCCGTTCTCGGTCCCGAGACCATCCATGGCTCGGTCAGAGGGCCCGCTGCCTGTGTCCTCCCGGTCCACAACCGTCTCCACGCTGAGATCTCCGCGCGCACCCCCTCCTCCGGCCGAAGACTCGCAGTCAAGGCCCTGGGATGCAGTACAAGGAGGGTCTCTACGGCCGTCCCCAGGGAAGCTCCCTGCTCCGGGAGACGGCTCCTCCCCGACGCCCGGGGGCGACACCGCGTGCCTGCTTAAGTTCTGCTCCCCCAGGTCTGAGGTAAGATCTTCCCCAGCGCCGGCCGGCGGAGGCGCCACCTCGGGGGCTCCCAGGGTGGTGATCCTGGCGTCTGTAACCCCAGCTCGGCTGGGATCGCGGTCTCCGTCCCTGGCGCGATCCCCAGCCAGTCCCGCCACCCCGTCGCGAGCGGAAGCGCAGGCTGCGCCGTCAGTTCCGAGCCGGCCCACCGCCTCTTCCTGGACCGCGGCGAGCTCCCGGCGCGCGGCTGGCAGCGCGACGGGTAGCGTGACTACCAGCTGCCTCCGGGCCTTGTTGAATTGAGCCTTACCGCGGCTGTCGTCCACCGGATACGGGAGCGAGAGACGCAGCCGGTAGTCGGGTTTCCTCGAGTCAAGGCGCAGCAGCTTTCCCGTCCCCTCCAGCGCCGCCTGCTCGGCCGAGCGCAGCAGCGGCAGCTCTATGGTAACCACCAGCTCGTGGGGCACGGGGCTCGGGGCCGAGTCCCGGGAGCAGCGGTAATCCTGGAGGTCCACGTGGTGGCGCTGCACTACGCGGTAGCGCGGCTCGGTGGGGGCGGGCTGCAAGGCCACCTCGGGAGGGGAGGGCGCCTGCGGCCGGGGGGCCGCAGAGTTCCCGGCGGCTGCCGGGTACCGGTAGGGGTAGGGGAAATCCGGGAGAGGGCCCGCCGGCTCCCCCTCGGGACGGGACGGGACGCCCCCGGGCAGGGGCGTGCGCAGCACGGCGGCCTCCGGGGTCCCCTTGTACTTGATCTTCAGGGTTTTTGCATTCCTGCGATCCAGCTTCACGCTGAACTGCTTCTCGACCGCCTCTAGGGCCGTGGCGTCCAGCATGTGGCGGAAGTGCTCGTGGCGCCGGGCCAGCACGAGCGCATCTGGGTGGAAGACCACGTCGTAGACCATGTAGCGGGTGCCGCTGCGCCCCGCGTACTCGCGGCCGGGCGCCAGGCTGTAGGGCAGAGACCAGTGGCTGCCGGGCGCCTCGGCCCCGGAGCCAGGCCGGCTGCTGGGCGCGCCCACCAGCGCGTTGCTGCACACGTTCACGAAGCAGCGCCGCGACCCGTCTAGGCTGGTGCGCAGCACATGACCCGGCTCCGGGTGCACGAACCGCACCTCCACTCCGCGCTCACGCTCCAGCGCGGTGATCTCCGCCTCGTAGCGCCGCCGGTTCTCCGGGTCGGTGAGCTCCTCGGCGTACTCGGAGAACATTCGCCGGAACTCCGGATCCTGGAAGGCGGAGGTGAGCCGCTGGACCTCCTCTCCGCTCAGATCCAAGTCCTCTAGCGGCGAGGGGCCTGCCGCTTTGGCCATGCTGCCCCGTGGCTCCTCGCCCTCGGGCCAAGGGGGAGCAATCCGAAACACGGTGAATGAGATACGCCCGGGAGTCTCTGGTCAGCGGAGAGTGAGGCGGTCGAGGTCAGTAACGGCTAGAGGATCGATAACTGGGCAGCGCAGCGCGTGCTTGTTGCCATAGTGACACAACACCCGGGAGGAGGGGCGGGAATCAATGGGATAGTGAAAATGCCAGCAATAGCCTTTTCCTTTCTTCAAACCAGCCAACCACCCTTTCTGCGTTTTTTAGATTCTTGTGCCACGGTGCAGTTTCTTCAGACTATCGTAATAACTGTCATCATTTCCAGCATTATGTATGTTATCTCAATCGCTGTTCATAACAGTTTAAGATAAACCTCATCCCCGTTTCACAGACAAGAAGATGGAACCTGAGAAGTTACCTGACCAGGGTCACACAGCCAGTGTATTCACAAGCTGGGATTCAAAAATCTAAGAAGTTTATAACCTGAAATATGTTTGGTATTTTTGAGTATAAATATATTTGTGAAGGAGAGAGTGTATGTGGAAAAAGAGTGGGTCCCAGTTGGGGCATTTCCTCTTAGAAGTTGAACAAAGGTAGACACCTGCATTTCTGGTCTGAGCCACCATCATCTTCATTTCAGATCTCTGCAAAAGCTTCCTGACTGGTCTCTTCAGTTCTTCCTTTCTTACAGTCTGTTCACACAGTTGCCTTTGTGATCTTTAAAACCAAACCAATTGATATCACCGTCTGCTGCAAACTTTACAGTAGCTTTACATCCAAGTTCTGTACACTTGATCCCTAACCCTCTCCATGTTTACCATCTAATTTTCTCCCCCCAGTTGGCCTCATGGCAGAACACTCTTGGTTCCTATACAGCCTGGGCACGGGCCCTTGAATTTCAAGAACTTAAATATCACCTTAGGGACTCCCTGTGACATGCTTCTCCTACCTCCAAAACCCCACTTAAAGTTGCCCACGTCGTTTTTATCTTGACCATGGTTCATATTTGGTATTTTTTTGTTTTAGGATATGGCTGTCCCTATTTGCAGGTAAGCATCATGAAATCTAGGACCCTGCCTTTCTGGTTTACCACTGGATTCCACAGTACCGGGAACATATTAGGCACTGAAATACTTAATGAATGAATATAGTACAGTAAAGGAAAAAAGCAAGTTTAATATATATAGTTCAATCCCAAAATATTTTTATAGGAAAAACTATGCATAGAGAAAAATCTGGAAGGATATATCAAAATATTAAAAGTTTTTCTCTGATGGTAAAATTGCAGGTCATTAGAACTTTTCTCTTTATACTTACTTTTATTTTCTAATTTTTCTACTGTGAATTTGTTTAAGAAAAAGTTTTTAAATGCCCTGTCATAAGTTTTAAAGCTTTCCTCTGAAATAGCTTTGAGGCACAAAGATGAGTTCTAGGTCTTTAAAGCATGTAACAGATGTATAAAATTGCACTTTTCTATTATAACCCTGATGTCAGGGAGCATTCCCAAGGATTCGTTAACTTAAGTCACCTTAGTAACTTCAAAATTCTGGCTAAGTTCGACCTTACAAAAGGCATTTCCAAACATGAACACACCATACTACTCAAATGCAACAACCCTCAACTGGCTGTTTTGAAATGATAATGGCCTTCAGAGCTCCTGCACCCTGTGAAATTATATGTGACATTATGTATGGGGGCAGGCTCATATGTGCGGTTTTTTCTGAGGAGAGGGCTTGCAGCTTTCATTAGATTTGCTAAGGAGGGTTCATGCCCTCTACCTTGCCAAATTATTTACTATGTGACGTTCCCTTTCCCAGGAGAAGCTCTGTGGAAAAAGGCAATGTGGAGTTTTGAAAAAGCCCCCTTCTTCAAAACAAATTATCTCTTGCCTAAAATTCATCCACTGAGGAAAGGCTGATCCTTAAAAAATGTGAATGCCTTTTGGAGGGAGAAGGTCAGGGGAGAAGGACAAGTTCAACCCCCTTTTGTTTCTCTCCTTTTTCCCTCTCTCTCCCCCCACTTTGACCTTCTGCCAATTTCATAAACTAGAAACTGAAGCAGAATATTATAAAGTTTACCGTAATTTTATTGTAACTTAATATCAAAATTACATAAAATATAAAATTAAGCTGAAAACTGATGAATTTTGTTTCTTTAGATAGTCTTTACGAATCTCAAAAGCCTTGAAGTTTGCTGAAAATAGAAAAAATTTGTAAAACTAAACATTTTGGAAACCTGTTATTGTACATTTCTTAATAATTAGTTGTTCATTAATTTTAAAATAAGTCAGTACATGTACATTGTTCCAAATACAAAAGGGTACACTTAAAAAGTCAGTCTCACACCCCATTTCTGCTCTCCAAAAGCAACTGCATATCCTTATATAGTCTAATTAAAAAAGAAAAAAAAAAAACCTCTAATCATATATAAGCATGTGTATATATGGGTTTATACTTTAAAAACACATATACCAGCGGTACAATAATTATGCATACTATTCTACACTTTCCTTTTTTCAATTAGTAGTAAATATATTTATAATTTATTCAACTAATTCCTTTATGGCTTTGAAATTTAAATAAGAAAAGTTCTGAATAAGTATACACATATAGATATACATTTAAACTGTTTCTTATTTTTTGATATTGTAGCAATTACAATAAAAACAACTATACCTACTTTATACATCAGCCCAAGCATACCTGTAGGATAAATTCCTAGAAATGGAATTGCTGGTATATGCATTTTAGGTCTTAATAAATCTTGTCAAATTGGCCTCAGTAAAGGTTTTTACCACTTTTCATTCTGACCAACTATGTACGAAAATGTGTATTTCCCCACTATCTCACCAATATTGTGTTTTCAAATAAAAACTACTTGAAATTACATGTTGAAACAGGGTTAACTTTAACTATTTTGACTACATTTCTGTGATTAACTCCACAATGTGATTTCATAAATACTCTAACAAAAAGTTTCAAGTCAAGTGCTATGCTAGACTCTATGCTAAAACTATTGAGGACAGGCATACAAGTGACTTCTAATACAGTATACTAGGAACTGTAATAGAAGTCTGTATATGCAGGCCCGGCCTGTGGCTCACTCGGGAGAATGTGGTGCTGATAACACCGAGGCCACAGGTTCAGATCCCTATCCTGGGATAGCCGGTTAGCTCATTTGGGAGAGCGTGGTGCTGACAACACCAAATCAAGGGTTAAGATCCCCTTACCGGTCATCTTTAAAAAAAAAAAAAAGTTTGTATATGCATAGAGTGCACAGAACACAAAACAGCTCTGCATGGCATTTGGGGAACATTATAAGAAATGTAGCTGAAGTATCAAATGCTATCATAATAATCAGTTGGGCTGGCCAGTTAGCTCAGCTGGTTAGAGCATGGTGTTATAACACCAAGGTCAAGGGTTCAGATCCCCATATCAGCCAGCCACAAAAAAAAAAAAAAATCGGCTAATTTCCTATTGTGGTTTATTATATCCCAACTCTTTTTTTGTGTGAGGTCGGGGGACAGCTGGCTGGTACAGAGATCGAACCCTGGACCTTTGTGTTATCAGGACCATGCTCTAACAAACTGAGCTAACTAGCCAGCCTCAACTCATTTTTAAAAAGAATAAAAAGTGGTTTGCAGAGACAGATGTAATAAAAAGATAAAAGTATGAAATTGAGGAAATTCAGGTAAGGGGGAAATACAAATCAGAAAAGATGAAGCCATAGCTAAGATTATCACCCAACATTTACGCTAGTTAAGTCACGTACTGCTATAGAGGTGGGCTGCAAATTTGGCTGAGCTTCCTAACAGTTAAAACAAAGTCAGTCAGTCTATTAGATTAACAGTCTTCCTAAGATAAAAACAGTTGCTTGAGACAGACAAATTTCTCTTGTACTGAAATCTGTTGAAAGTTCCCTTTCATAGTAGACCAAATTTTGGGTTTTTTGTTTTTCTTCTTCAAGTTTTATATGTCTGTAAGTTTTATATCAAATCTCAGTTCAGTAAAAGTCAATCAAAATGTGGACAGGACAGTATGCTCCAGGCTGACAGCTCTCAGAGCTGACTTAGTCCTGGGGTCACAAATGAAATGCCCTCAGAGGTATCCAGGTGTAGACAACAGAGTGGTAAGGCTGAAGAGCGAGTGTCCTTACCTAAGGCATTCCAATTTTTTTTTTATCATTCCAAGTCAAACATGTGAGGCTTATGGAACTAGAGACTAGAATATCTGCAACTTTTATGAGAGTGTCTGTTTGCCAATATTCCAAGAACTAACCAGTGCCTGGAATACAGTAAGAATCAAATGTCAAATGAGTGAATCAAAGAACAAAATTTAGAATATCTCGCAGAATGAATGAACTTCACTCCTCCGTAAGTACTGAACAGCAAGAATATATGCATAAATTTTTTTTCAAGAAATTTAAGAAACTGTTGGGCTGGCTGGTTAGCTCAGTTGGTAAGAATGAGGTGTTATAACACTAAGGTCAAGGGTTCAGATCTCCATAACTGTCAGCCGCCAAAAAAAAAAAAAAAAAGAAATAGAAACTTAATCATAGTTTCAGGGCTGGCAGCGAAAGTATTTTTCCTTTTCAATTTTATACTTTTAAGCATTGTTTGAAATTTTTGTTACATACTTGTATTTGTTTTTATTTAAATAAATGTTAATTACAAAAAAAAAAGTTGGGCTGTGTGTTCAATATTATATTCTCTGACAACAACCTGGAGTGTATTACTTGGTCACTTGTTCTTAATCAGAAGTGGGAGCTTTTTCAAAGTATAGTTACCTGAGAAATCGTGTTAGTATGCCCAAATCCAAGGGAAACAGTTTTTAAAATGCATATTCGTGGGCTATACAACTAGAGAGCTATTTGATGAGTCTGGGGAGAGATCCTAGACCTTAACATTTTTAACAAGGACCCCAGAAGAATCTAAGGCAATATAGGTCACCCTGTGAAAACCACTACCCACCAGGTGATTATTCTTTCTTTCCTAAGATCTCCCTGCAACCCCAACCCCTCACCATCACCACACTCAAACCCAGCTCCTCATTACTACTTTGCTGCTAATTTAAGGCAGATTACCTAGGCTTTTAGAATCAACCATGTGGAGGACAGGCAGGGCTGACCTCTCAGAAAAAGAGCATCATCAGGAGTCAGCCTGTAACTAGCCCATCTCCACAGCTGGTCTGAGATTTCCCTCAGAAAACAGTTCTTAACCAATTTCAACACAAACATACCATCAAGAACATACAATTTTGTGTCATATAACATGACCACAATTAGTTCAGCCTAGAACATTTCCAATGGGTCACTACAGCATTTTTTAAAATCTCAGGACAACTACAGAACATGTGATTTTTAGCAATCAAACCCCAAGAGAAATCCCCTTGCTGTTTCTGTGGGCACACTTACCTATCTTCTACTGTCTTATTAGAAGGATAAAAAACTTTGAATGAAAATCCACTTCTTGGAAAAGAGCCCTTTTGGAAAGAAAAATGCCTATAAGTGAATACTCACCTTTTATAAAATAATCCATATTTTTAAAATCAAATTACAAGATATGACTATTACTATAAAATAATACAGATTTTTACATAATCTATAGAGAGATGTTACTATAAAATACCCACTTGAAGCAAAAGTCTTTCAAGTTGGCTAGACAGTCTTATGCTAACAGATGTGACTGGAAACACTCAGGAGTGGTTCTACTTAGTATAAGAAATAGTACTGTGTAATGCTAAATATGCATATGAGACACTCAAATGTCATGTTCAAGAAATCTTTCCTGCCCCTCTCCCCAATTAAAATTAGATTTTAAATGTAAAGAAATGCATCTAATCATGGCAAATAATGACAATATAAGATTAACTACGTTCTTACGGGGTTTATGCAGAGGCATTCGGTATTGGTCACAGTGAAAGGATCATATTTGTCTGCAATGACAAGTAGATCTGGCACAGGATATACTCGCAAAGCATAGTCATATGCCCAGTACACTGGGCACACATAAAGAGGTAGAGGAGTCAGATGCCCTTGGGACAAGATAGTCTTTACAAACTACAAAAGAACACAAAACAAAGCAAACTTCAGTTCATTTGTAAAAGTGAAAATAGCTAAACAGTTTCAAACTAAATATTAATTACCAAGAGGACCTAGGAAATTTGAGAAACAATTAGGAAAGCTTTGAATCACAGAGCTTTGGGAAACACTGGTAAAATGAAATAAATTATCTTATATTTTAGGGGAAAAAATCTATGAGATTTCATTTAATAGCATGTACCATAAAAGCAACTCCCCATACTGGCCATCCTCCAAAAAAAAAAAATAAAAGTTACTCCCCCATAGCCATATTGGATCAACTGTACTTAAAGCTGTACAATAAACTCATTATTTATAATAAACACATTCAGTTCATCTAAAAATTGCATATTAAAACCAAAATTTGATTGTAGCCTACATAAATTTTAAATGTTATAAAATGAATAATAAAAATGTTCTGTAGGATCTACTTCCATACTTCTCAAATGGGGGTATATGTAACCAGGGATTGACAACTGCATGTCAGGGAATCTTGAAGCTACAGATAAACACTGCACATCCTCCTGATGTCAACATACCATATAAAATATATTTTGAAGTACAATTTAAAAGAGTTTTTCTGGTTAGCTCAGTTGGTTAGAACACAGTGTTGTAAGACAAAAGTCAAGGGTTTGGATACCGGTACCAGCCAGCTGCCAAAAAAAATTTTTAAATGAGAGTTTTAAAGGCAAAACAGGAAGCTTCAAAGACATTTCCTGCTTGTTCTGGGCTTTCCTCTGCCAATTACAGGACACTTGAATAGAAAGCTGAGAAATACTGACTTAGTAACAAAAATTAGCCCACAAAAGTATGTTCAAATTATTTTGAACCGTGAATAAACATCATAACACAAGGGCAAATTATTAAGTAGCTGAACAAAATTTTATATATTGCAACATGTAAGATAGTTTAATAAAGGGCCGGCCCGGTGGCGCACTGCTACAGTGTGCCGCTTGGGAGCGCGGTGGCGCTCCCACCGAGGGTTCGGATCCCACATACAGACCGGCCGCTCACTGGCTGAGCGAGGTGCGGGCGCGACACCGAGGGTTGCGATCCCGTTGCCGGTCCTGGTCCGGTACGGTACGGGCGCGACACTGAGGGTTGCGATCCCGTTGCCGGTCACGAAAAAAGACAAAAAGTAAAAAAAAAAAAAAAAAAAAAGATAGTTTAATAAAGAAGACTCTTAACTTACATGATTAGGAATATCCAAATTGCTACTAGGAAAACGAACACAATTTCTGCACATTTTATTCACTAAGTCTTCACGAAAGACAGTTATTTCTTGTGTACAATACTGGATTCTGAAATGAAAACAGTAGTTGAGTTTGACTACCTCAGAACAAAATGAGGTGATTTTAAAGACAGAATGTCTTATAATACAAAGCCATCCCCACTTCCTACTTTCACCACAGCAAGAAATCTAACCAAAGTCAAAAAAAAAAAAAAAAAAAAAAAAAAAAAAAAAAGATAGTTTAATAAAGAAGACTCTTAACTTACATGATTAGGAATATCCAAATTGCTACTAGGAAAACGAACACAATTTCTGCACATTTTATTCACTAAGTCTTCACGAAAGACAGTTATTTCTTGTGTACAATACTGGATTCTGAAATGAAAACAGTAGTTGAGTTTGACTACCTCAGAACAAAATGAGGTGATTTTAAAGACAGAATGTCTTATAATACAAAGCCATCCCCACTTCCTACTTTCACCACAGCAAGAAATCTAACCAAAGTCTGTCTATTCATCCATTCATTTGACAGTTATTTAATGAACTCTCAATACATGCCCAGTGCTATTCTCAAGATGAGCGAACAGACCAAAAAGATCCCGGCCCTCATGCAATTTACATTCTAATGGTGGAGGGAGGGCAGAAAAAATAAACAATAAACATGATAATTAGGTAGGATGTTGGAAGATGATTAAATGTAGGGAAAAAGACAGGCTAAGAGGGATTATATATGGGGAGAAAGGGTCTAGAAGATTAGAGTATTAAATAGGATGATCAGAACAGGCATGGCTCATAATGAAGTGTGATCTGAGCCCAGGCTTGATGGGGATGAGGCACTTATTGAAGCAGCTACCCACAGGAAGAGCACTGCAGGCAGAGGGAACAAGTATAGCAGCACAGGCCCTAAGACTGGAGCATGCCTGGCATGCTTCAAGAACAGAAGGGAGGCTGGTGTGGCTGGAATAAGAGGGGAGGAGAGGAAATAATGTAACGGGGTCAGATCATGCAGGGCTTTGAGTATCATTGCAAGGATATGGGCAGTACTGAATGGCATGAGGGGCGCCATCTTTCAGGATCAAAAGTCGGGGGGACATGATATGCCTTAGTTACTCTGACACGGTGTTAAGAATAGACTATGGAGTAGAAGCTAGAGATCGATTAGGAAGCTATTACAGTAAACCAGGCCAGAGAAGATGGTAGAGGGTTGTAGAGGTGGAGGTTAGAGAGAGGTAGCCAGATTCTGGATATATTTTGAAGTCAATAGGACTTCCTGAAAAACTGCATGTGAGAGAAACCCCGGAGTATTATGCTCAGCAACTGGAAGGATAAAGGTGCCATGAACTAAGATGGGGAAAGCTACAGAACAGGCTGGGGAACAGGGTGGGGATAGGGGAGGGAGATCAGCAGTTTACTTTTTAAGTTGTCTATTAGATGCCCAAGGGGAGATGATGAGTAGGCAACTGGATACATGAGTCTGGAGTTTGGGAGAAAGGTCTGAGCTGGAGATATAAATGGGGGAGTTGTCAATACCTAAATGATATTTAAAGCTGTGGGACTGGATAAATTCACTGAAAAAATCAATGTAGGCTGAACAAAAAGCAGAACCAAGGACTGACTCTCAGGGTATTCCCATACTAAGAGCCTATAATTACAGTGAGCAGCATAAACAATAAATATATATTCTTTACATTCTTCCGCTGTAACTTTTCTTAAAGGATGTGTAATGAGAATATCTATTTTTAAAACTCCATCCATTATTCAAGCTTCTAAATTCATTATTAGTGAATTATTTAAATATAGTTAAAATATTTTCACTTTTTAAAAACCTAAAACAAAAAAAAAATTATTTTTATATTCATTCCATAACAGTCAAAATTTAGAGACATATTTTAATAAGTTAAATTTTAAATGAAAGGGAAAAACATGTAACACAAAATACTAGTATTTACCTGCAAGGATTAGTAGTAAAGACTGAAAATGGTACCCTTTGTCTGAATTCGTTAGTGATGCTTTCAGCAAATGGTGGCCTATAAAAACAATTTATGTGATATAGTATATATTTTTAATTTCATGAAATTTTCTTTACTGTTGCGAAAACCTGATAAAACTTACCTTGGTAAGATGGAACCAAATCCAGGATCCTCTGGACCAGGTACAAACACAAAACGACTACTGTAGCAAAATTCAACATAATTCATTTAAAAATATATTGTAACACTGTCCAGTAGCTTAAAAACAAGTTATTACCTTTAATTGAATCATGAATTTTTTCAATTTTAAATTTCATGCATTTTAATAAATGAACTACTAAAAGTGTCCAGATCGATACTGTCTGGTAGTGTGATGAAAGAATGTTCTATATCAGCACTGTCCAATTACTGAGTGCTTAACCTGTGACTAGTAGTATGGCTGATGGACTGAATTTTAAATTTAACTTTAATAAATGAACTTTAAATTTAAAGAGACACGTGTGGCTAGGGACTATCATATTGAAGAGTGAAGCTCTTTACCAAGAAATTAAAAATATGTTTGAAATTATCACTCTTCCTTTTAATAGTTTTCACTGTAAATCTCTAGTACAATGTAACATACATTTTCACAATGTAAGAATAATTTTATCTCAGCTCTTTTCTCAATTTTCTCTTTCTTTCATTAGTTTCTTAATAATCACTAATATAAAACTTAGGACTCATTTTTGTTTTTAATTGTTTGAATAAAAAAATATAGCAGTAGAGACCATTACCTTTGGTGAATATTTGGGTATTCACATATTATGTCTGCCAAAGTTTTTAGAGAATCTAAAATTTTAAAGGAATATTTAATTTATAAATAATGCACATAAATCAAATTATATTTGATTAGATACAACCTTTTGAATACAATTAAAATATCATAGATAATTTCTTATTAATTTAATTTATATAAATATAGAAATGCTTCTTATTAAAAAGACCCTCAATACCTTTCAAAGCTTGAACTTGATTTTTTCCATATGGTGCAGATGAAAAATTACCACACAGAATAAAGCAGGTTGGTGGTGCTGGTGAATAACCTAAACAATAAAAGAATAAATGAATATAACTTTTATAGTCTAGAAATCAAATAAAAAACCCTTTAACCATGAGTGTTTAATAATAAAAATTTAGTATTATAATAATTTGTTTTAATACTTTATTATTAAGATAATAGTAATACTAGTACTCACTTACTGAGCACTTATGTGCCAGGGCCTATCTTGGCCTAATTAATCCTCAGAACATTCATATAAGCTGTGACTTAGTAAGGTTAAATAACCTGCCAAGGTATTAGGCTGACACTTAAACCCAGTTCTGTCAGACTCCAAAGCCCAAGTTCTTATCCATTCTTTTATACCATACTTAGGAATAATTCTTATTTATCATGAATACACACACAGAGAGTTATTTTTCAAATGTAATAATGTAACTCTTTAAAATGAAATCTAATTTGAAATGTCTCATTACTAAATCAATGTTTCTTTAAAAAATAGAATATTTGGGCTGGCTGGTTAGCTCAGTTGGTTAGAGCACGCTGCTGATAACACCAAGGTCCAGGGTTTGATCCCTGTAATGGCCAGTCACCAAAAAATAAATAAATAGAATACTTGAAAAGACACATTTTTAAAAAGAATTTAGTTTTAAGACATGAACCCTCATAGAAGTTTTAAAAAAAGAATAGAAAAAAATTAACACCTACCAGAAAACATTGTGTGAAGTTTTTCCAATACTTCTACCTGGTCCAACCAAACATCAGATATAAACACAAACATGGCATCTTTATTCTCATCTTCTAGTTGTTTTAGTTTTGCAGAAGACTTCACA
This sequence comes from Galeopterus variegatus, assembly GCF_000696425.1. Lineage (NCBI taxonomy): Eukaryota > Metazoa > Chordata > Mammalia > Dermoptera > Cynocephalidae > Galeopterus > Galeopterus variegatus. Next base: position 567,954 of record NW_007726413.1, on the reverse strand, counting down.
GATGTATTAGAAGGCCCTCCAAAAAAATTAATATTTCCATAGTATGCCCTAGGTAATTATAACAGTATTATATTAATATCCTTTCTTCGGTTGGAAATATTTTTCTAATAATTTTACAAATTTATCTTCTTTGTATCGAATGAAGTTATTTTCCAGTGTAAATAGATGAAAATGTACTATTTGTAGAACTTAAAAAATAAACAAGTTTATTTAAACATTCTAAAATGAGAACAATACAGAAGTAGTAAATAAAATATTTAAGTAATTGGCTATATCTGTGTCTCTTAAAACTGACTAAAGCAAATATTGAAATAAATCATAATTTCCTATGTAGTTGAAAATAGGAGAAATGAGTACTCGATTTGAACAATATCTAATAGAAGCCTCAAAATATGTGTAAAACATTTGCCCAAGCAATTCCACTTCTAGAAAGTTTAATCCTAAGGAATTAAGGATACATAGAAAAATTAACCTACATCCAAGAATTGTGAAAAACTGGAAAGAACCTGAAAGCTCTCCAAGAAAGGGTCAATAGGGAAGTGGGGTGATCTACACACTCCCAGCCTCCACCACCCTCACTCACTCTATACTGGCTGACATCTTGCAGTTCCCAGCTTAAATGTTACTACCCCAGAGAAGCCTCCCCTGAGGATCCACAAAGTTAGATTTTCCCATTATACACTCTTGCAGGACCCTGCATTTCTCCTTGTAGAACTTATCAAATTTGTAATCAGCTAATTATTTGGGTGACTGTTTAATGTCCATCTCCCTTACCTAGTAGCTATATAGGATGTGCGAAAAATATATTTGCTGAATGTTACAAATCATTCAATAAAACAATATAGGCATTTCACAGTAACAGAAAATGTTTACTGCATATTATTAAATGAAAAAATAGGTTACGAAGCAATGTACGGTATGCCTCCACTTATAGTTCCAAAAAAGGGGAATAGATATAGACCTCTATATTCATGAATAAAAGAAACCCTCCAGATAACATGAATCTTGTTATATAGCTGACTTGTTATTAGTGATAGTTATGCTCTATAAAGTCACCATGAACACTGAATAGCAAATACTGAACCACTGCCCCTTGGAAAAATACATACATATATACATATCTCAGATAGATTATAATCTTAAATCCTAAGAACAATTCATCCTGGTAGATTCTATTTTCTTTCTAACAACAAGAAAAGGAGGTTCAGAAGTGTTAAGTGACTCACCTGAGGCTGCCCCACTAATAAGTGCCAGAGCTAAGATTCATACCCCTTCCCCTCAACTGGCCCCAGTGTTGGAGCTTCATGCACTACCCTGCACTGCCCCTTACCATCTCTGTCCTCTGGTCATCTCTTAATGAGGCTGAAACAAGAGGGCAGTGTTGCCTTGTTTGACCTCAGCTGGGAACATGCATGCCCAGGGACTCAAATTTTTTGCTGTTCTGCATGTCCATGAATGCCAGCTAGACCATCCTGAGTACTGATTTTAGGGTTACAAATAAATTTTAGCTAGAATCCCTGAATATTGAGGAAATATATAAATAATATATATAAAGTAATAGATACATATATAATATAAATGTTTTTCTCTGTTTGGTAGAATCATAGGTGAGTCTCCTTTTCTTTTTTGTGCAGTATAATGGCTGGAATTGGAAAGCTTGGGATCAAAACACATCTCTGCTACTAACAAGTGTGTGACTTTGGACAAGTTATTCAACCTTTCTTAACCCAACTCTCTTCAAATGCAAAGTGGTTAGACTCATACCTATATACACAGTACTGGAAGGAATAAAAGAGATAATGTACGGAAAGCCTTTAGGGCACAGGGTTTAGTACATTGTGAACACTCAGACATGGTAGCCGTTATTGTTATTGTTCCCACCAACTGGATGTGGTATTTTCAAAGATATGATATTACAGTTACAATCTTGCAGTTATTAGAGGAATGCAGTAAGTAGATATAACCGTATGATAATTTCAATTAAGTATAAACTCAAACAAACTAGAGCATCACAGAAAGAAACACCTATAAGCTATATCTTGAAAAACTAAAGCTCAGAAAAGCCTTGCTAACATCTTCCATCCTTCATTCATGGAATATAAGGTACAAAGATGGAAGCAACAGAAAGACCTAATGATACCTAAGCTGTCAAACTTGAAAAAAAATATTTCAGGAATTCTAGGAACTCTAACACTTTGGGCTAAGGAAACACAAGTCACATGCCCTATACCAGTCAGTGAAAGACTTAGCAAGATACCAGTGAAGCCTCAGCAAGTGTGTATCCTAAAAAAATTATATGCATTAACTATGCAATGGTGGGAAGGGCATTAAGTCAGTATAAATCCATTTAGGATGGGACCATGGTATAGGCCTATTTGTACTTATTTGTATCCCTAAAACAGTAGTTTACACATAAAACGTACACAGTAAAATACTATTGTTGAATCCATTGACTACCACCAGATTACAGCCCGCTGAATTTTATATCTTGAAGGCATTTTAAGAGAAAAGTAATTTTGGGCCGGCCCGGTGGCGCACTGGAGAGTGCGCCACTTGGGAGCGCGGCGGCACTCCCGCTGAGGGTTCGGATCCCATGTGGTGACCGGTTCCTGCTCACTGGCTAAGCGTGGTGCGGGCGCAACACCGAGGGTTGCGATCCCGTTGCCGGTCCCCGGGACGGGCACAACACCAAGGGTTGCGATCCTGTTACCGGTCAGTAAAAAAAAAAAAAGACTAAAAAAAAAAGGAAAAAAAAAAAAGAGAAAAGTAATTTATAATCCTAAAAGGAATAAAATGAATATTTTATTTTAGTATACTTTCTGACACCTCATATCAGTCCTTTTGTGTACTGAGCACACACTAAACAGTTGAATTTAGAGAAAATGAATAATTTAAATGGAAAACTATTTGAAACATTATAGTAATGATCTCCTGGCTAAAGTGAAACAAATGGTAATACTCATGGCCTTGATGACAACTCTCATTCTAAAGTAGTAATTTTGAAGCTTCTATGAAACAAAAACACCAAGACAACAACACTTTTGCTCTAAACATATTCCAAAGAAAACCTAACATATTGTGAAAAGCCACAAACTAGCACCATAAGCACTCACTGAATGGTGAGCTAGTTTGATTAGGGCTTGTGTTCTCCTGAGCATGATCCCTTTCCCTGGATTACTTCAACAGGAAGAGGAGGGGCACTGCAAAGGCTGCCCAGCCAATGATGACCAGCCAGAAAATGTTGCCTCTGCACCCTGAATTTACAGGCATATGAGTACTAACACCTCAACCCTCACTCTTATTGAATTCATCACCATCAATGTAGAATCTCAAGATTAGAAGGCAACTACTTTAATTCCTCCAGAGGTAGAAAACTCAAATGCTTACAGGTTCCAGGAAAGTAACATCGAAGCAGTGTACAAGCCCTGACCAAGGTGTAATAGAGTTTTTGCCAGGTGAGAAGTCAGGTGCTGTATTGCCAGATCTGATTGTCCAAGAGAACTCAGAAATCTAGACTTTTATGAGAAATCCCCTAATTTTTATACATTGGAAATTAATTCAAAATGTTTTTTAACACCTCAAAGTGGGGAGAAAAAAGAAAAGGTCTATAGACTACATTCAACCCACCAGTCACTATCAATACCTTTTACACCACCATTCAGCCTCTTCTCAAATACCTCGAGTGACAGGAAACTCAGTTCCTCACAGAAAAGGCCCTTTGGAATAGCTCTAAAATGACACTTTTGCTTATATGAAGGAGCTATAATCTGCCTCTTATAATTTTCATTTATTAGTAGAATATAAAAATATGAACCTTATATTAACATGGGAATTATATTCTTTATTTTTTTTATTATTGGGTATTATATTCTTCTAAGTGTTTTCCTATCTCTCTTACCTCACTTGAACTTATCATCAACCCTACTGATAAGTAAGACAAGTAGATTAGAAATCTTTCCCAGTTAAAGCTGAAGTACAAAGTTGGTATTGCAATAAATCTAGGGCCAATCTGCTAGTTTTCACATTACCTATAAAACCCAGTCTTCTAACTCTTATTTGCCATTGCTCTTCCCACTTTGACACAAAGCCTGAGACTTTATAATAACTGAGATATGTATGATATACTATCTTACTTTCACTACTGCCAGTATTACAAAATTCCTGTAGAGTTTAAATCAAGCATTTTAATACCTAGTAGTACTAGATGGCTCAGTGGGTGGAAATCCAAAGGCGTTGACATGAAACACTTGATCTTCAAACCAACCTGAAAATAAATAAGTAACAAATCACTTTCATTTGTCCAATTCTCCTTGTTTGAAAGGACAAAACTATGTTAAACAAAGCAATAATGCTAGGCTATAGTCTTATGCCCTACAATCTAACTATAGAAGTTGCCAATCTCACTGAGCCACATACCAACTTCAGATCCACAGTCTAAATTCTAATTTCACTTTTCAATTTCATAATACATATTGCAGTGCAGACAGATAGGTATATAAATTAGGAAAAATTTCATTTTATGGCCCTATATAAAATCTAAAAGTTTTTTCAACTTTGAGACATAATTCACATACTATATAATTCACCCTTTAAAAGCGTACAATTCAGTGGGTTTTTAGTATATTGACAAGTAGTGCAGTCATCACCACTACCTAACTTCAGAACATTTTCATCACCCCAAAAAGGTTTCTATTAGCCTATGAGCAATCAAGAGTTATTTTATGTTATCAAAAATATGCTCTCATAATCAATGTTCTCCCAAATTATATCACGTTAACAAATTTTACCTAATGTAGAAACGGTTTGACTGTAGAACAATGAGGAGGACAGGAAAAAAGTATACTGACTTACCTTCTGCTAAGACAAAGCATGCCTCTGTATATAAACCACTGTGGAACTGGTACACAGTAGTTGAGGAAAATAATTCTATTTTTATGCTTGAGGCAATGATAAAGTCAACATACATTGTGAGCTCAATGGGACTTTTAAATAATAAATTCAAAGACTTTACATTTGAAACTGTAAAGAGACCATAGCTTAGACCATATCATAAAAAAATTTAGGTTTAAATGTCCCCATGTTTAATTCTAAGATGTAATCTGGCAATACTGACAGTTTAGATTATTTGTAGCATGTTATAAACTTCCTCAGCAATTTGTCTGGATTCTCCAAATAAGGGGAAATTAAAGTTGTTTTGTCCCTGTTTAGGATTATATCTCTGTATTCCTACACCACCATACGGAAGTTACACTGGGAACCCAAACAGATAAACATAAGAATGATATAGAATCAATTCCACAATTCATGCAACGTAGATTTAAAAATATAAAGGAAAAAAAAAAAAATTGGGACTGGCCAGTTAGCTCAGAGCATGGTGTTATAACACCAAGGTCAAGGGTTCAGTCCCCAGACCAGCCAGCTGCCAAAAACAAATAAATTTTAAAAATTTTTAAATAAAATAAAATAATAAAGAAAAGTGAAGGATATAGCTTTACTGAGATCCAGTTGTACCGTTCCAGTAGGATCTTCCAGAAAAAATTTACCCTAAAAAAAAAAAGAAATATATCCATGTTTATGTAAAAATGAATGCTATGACAAAATAATTAAAACACAAGTTTGACAACAGACTACAGTAGAAGGAACAGTGGATTTTTAAAAAACCAGCTATTTCTAGTCCAGGATTTTCTATTTACTTGACTCAGACTCCTCACAAGTACCCTAGGAAATGACTGCTATAGATCAAGAGATGGCAAAAGGGACATTAGCTGGCTGCCATAAGGAAGGTCTCTACTCGCCAGATGCCTTCGTCTAACAGAGTCAACAGTGTACAGGAAAGCAGGATGTGGTCTGCACCTTGCTTGTTCAGAAACCCAGTACTCTCAGTTCAACCACAAGGTCACTGGGGCCCAATTTCAGGCTACGCAAACTTGGCTCCTAGACGAGACATCCTTCCTTAGGTCTATTCAGGAAACCAAACAGACCAAAAGGTTACTTGAGTGACTGAGGTGAGAGTCTTCAATGACAAATAAGTTTCTGTACCCTCTATAGAAATGATCTATATAACTGACATTTCATCAGTCTGAGGCTAAAATAAAAGTTTGATGCTTATTAAGTTAAACTTACCTCTTTTAACTGGGTTATCATTCCAAGAACAATCACATCTCCAATTTTGGTTGTACTACCCAGCAAGGTTTCTACTGTTTTAAGCTAAAATAAAACAAAATAAATTCTTACAGATTGAACATATATTCTTTTAAGAAACTAACCTTTTTATAAATAAGTAAATTTTGAGTATATATTTCAGTAAATATAACTACTTTACAGTAGAAAATAAAATAAAACTTAGAAAGTTTAATTTTATCATACAAAAAGCTAAAATATCAAATGTATGATGACCTGGAATAATTACGCCTACAGAAACACCATATCGACTCAGGCCCTACCAATGACTGAAGCCTCATACCATATCATTCTGAATAATGATAAGTACGCTTATTTTTCAAATATATAAAAGAATATCAATTTTATTTATTTTATATGATCAGTACCTCTCAAAAATTAATGAGCTACTTAAAATGGCATATTCTAATTTTATTTAGTATTTGAAAGGCTGCCATTATGAGGATACATCAGAAAGTTCTTTGGCTGCTGCCATCGAACATTAATTTGAACATTACCTAGAATGATTGTTTTAGATTTTTCAGATTGCTTATCACAATGAATTCTGATCTAACATGTTAGAGAATTTAATAAACATTGGAAGAGGCGGGGCCTCTTCAAAACCCATACGGAGCCTCATGGAAATGGTGAGACCTAGACAGGAGATAAAGACTATCCCCCAGCAGGGTTCTGTGTGCTGGACAGGAAGCACAAAGCCACAGATGGACTGACAGCAACCAGGCATGTTGCTGGAATAAAAGTGATTATGTCAGGTAATCGCTTTCCAAAGCATAAAAGTACAACAATGGAAGAAGTACACACTTACTTTTTATCAACAGAAAACATTCTCCCTTTCTCCTCTATTCCTCAGATCCTAACAACCGTGGGGCCAGCCTGTGTTCTTTCATTCATTCTATAAATGTTGTTTTCTTAGAACTTAAGTAAGGTTCTCACTCCAACTGATTTAGCACATTTTAGTTGAACAACCGTGTGGTGGTCACTAGAGGAATGAGTTGGGAAAGGACCAGTATTTTTGAGTATGAGTGAGAACAAGAAGGGCTAATGTTGAAAAGTTGTAGCATCCAGCAAATGAACTAGGAGGACTAGGGATCTGTCTTGGAGGCCAGACAGTATTTGGGGGCTACCACTGTATCGGGGCCTGCCTCAAAGAAGGAAGTAAGTTTCTATTAGAGATTTGTAGGACTTAGGACACTAGGCACAGACTTCATCAACAGTGGGTATGCAACCAGGCTAGTTAGCTAGTTAATCAGTTACCAGTAGTTTATTTTCATTTAAAATTCAATGAATTAGAATTAAGCAATAAATATTAAACTTTTATACTTACAACCCCTGAATAACTAGTGTAATATTCTAACCTGGAATTTGCTTCCACTTTCATCAGGATGAGAACCTATTACTGGAGGAGTAAATAACTCATGTCTGTGAGTCCTCTATAAAAAAGAAAGATTCACATGAATTACTGAAACAGACATTTCAAAGATTCACTGAAACAGTACCCTGATGAAACACTGTCCTCAAACTAATGTCACTATTACCTATTCTCAAAAAATTTGAAAACCCATAAAATTTAACAACATACAAGTATCTAGTAATTTTTAAAATAAAAAAATTATTGAAAAAAATTTTTAAAAAGGTCTATTGTGTGCCTGGCAAGCAGTGTGCTCTGGGCTGAGGATACGAAGACAACAAATCAAATGTCACCCTCAGGGCACCGGGGCTAGTGAGAGAGATGTCAACAGACCACTGTACAACAAACTACTATGAGAGCAGACTGTGCCCTGGGCCAAAGGGGCCATAAAATGATAACTAATTCTTGGCTAGTAAGAAACTAAAGGAGGCTGAGACAAAACAGTTCAGGCAGAGGAAGGGTTGTGTCAAAAGAAAGAATTATAAGAGTAAAGGAGTATTTGAGAAGCTATGGGATTTTACTACTCTTGGACCATGGGGTGCCCAAGGCGGAATGTCAGAAAAGGCAAGAGATTAGTAAGAGCATCTATTTGGGGAACCATCCCTCCCCCATGTGGTTTAGGTAGGGCTTCCTCCCCCTCTACCTCTTATACAGACAGGCAATCACGGCCTAGAAAATGAAAATACTGGGCCGGCCCGGTGGCGCACTGGATAGTGCGCTGCTTGGGAAGTGCGGCGGCGCTCCCGCCCGAGGGTTCGGATCCCACAGACGGACCGGTTCCCGCTCACTGGCTGAGCGAGGCGCGGGAGCAACACTGAGGGTTGCAATCCCGTTGCCGGTCCCCGGTCCAGTACGGGGTCAACACTGAGGGTTGCGATCCGTAGCCGGACACGGAAAAAGCTAAAATAAAAAAAAGACAAAAAAGACGAAAATGAAAATACTGGGCCGGCCCGGTGGCGCACTGGATAGTGCGGTGCTTGGGAAGGGCGGCGGCGCTCCCGCCCGAGGGTTCGGATCCCACAGACGGACCGGTTCCCGCTCACTGGCTGAGCGAGGCGCGGGAGCAACACTGAGGGTTGCAATCCCGTTGCCGGTCCCCGGTCCAGTACGGGGTCAACACTGAGGGTTGCGATCCGTTGCCGGACACGGAAAAAGCCAAAATAAAAAAAAGACAAAAAAGACGAAAATGAAAATACTCCAACATTTTGGCCAGTGATTGGTTCAAAGATGAGCAAGTGCCTCAAGCTAGACCAATAAAAAACATATTTAATACTTTTCTTATGACTATTAGGAAAGAGAAACTCTCCAAAAGTTGATAAGGATACTAGTGGCCATCTTTGTCTCCCCACAGGGAGAATCAATTTGAAAGTAAACAAAATTCTTTTAAAAGAGCTGGGACATGGAAAAAGGCAGATGCCTTATAACATTGCTTGAGCACCTGGATCCGGCCATGTGTGAAACTGGTGGACCTCTAGACTTCTCGGTAATACAAGCCACATCAATATGTATATTCCTTTTTCAGTTTTAGTCAGTTTTAGTTTCTGTAACCTCGAACTAAAAGCCCTGACAAAATAGGCTTTGTATGCCAAGCCCAGAAGTTTATCTAATAGATAATGGAAAACAAATATTGTGAAGTAGGATAATGATAAAATCAGATTCATTTTCAGGAAGATAATTGCAATGAAAGTATGAATGGACTGAAATTCAACAATTTCACAAATTAGAAAAATGAGGCTCAGAAGAGCTAAGTGACACACCCAAAATAATACAGCAGACTTGAAACATATTTTTAAAAAAGAAAAAAAAAGAAATGTGGTATTTACTGAGCATCTTCTCTGTAAAAAGTGGCAAATCTGGCAGAGAAAATAAACAAGGAGCCTGAAAGAGAGGTAAGCACCCCAAATGCAAGGCAGGCCCAATTTTAGTAAGAGACATAGAAGACTTACTCCTCAGTGGGTTTAAAGCACACAGAGATTGTATCCAACTGGAGATCAAGTGGGGCTTCAGAAACAAGGAGGAATTTGAGAAGGGCCTTCTGGAATTAGGGGGGTTTCAACAGTGGAGATACAGGGAAGAACAGACAAACATATAAGCAAAGTCACAGAAGAAATGGAAGAAACAGAAACAATAATTCTATATTTCAGTTCTGGCTCCAGCACAGAGTATGATCAGAGGAAAAGTAGAGATCAGACCAAAAACGTGTAATAGAAGATTTCAAATATTAAGGATAACTTGTATTTAATTCAATAGCTGTAAACTTCCTTGAAAGACTTCTGTGCAAAACCATGACATGGTCAGAGCTACACTTCAGGAAGATTAATCTGGCAACATCATGTAGGTGACAGAAGCAGGAGAGAGCAGGCACCCTCAGTGCTCATTCTCTTCTGCCTTTTTTCAGTACTTCCTACTGCAGACCATCCTCCCTTGAAACCTTCTTGTGCTTCTGCCTTATAACACCATCCTAGCCTGGCCCCCAAATTCTATCCTCTTCCCTTTTCTATCTCCTCTCTTTCTCTCAGGGTCTCATCCTTACAGTTCCATTTTTTACTCTGTGCAGATGCCCCCTAAATCTCTTTCTCTCTGCCCAGATCCCTCTCCTTAGCTCCCCAGATGTACATTTCACCTGATATCCTCTTGCCAAAGATAACTCAAATGCTTAAAATAGAACCTGCCATCATCTTATGCAAATGTTCTCTTTTTCCTGTTTGTTAACATACTATCATTATTCTATTGTACTCTCTCAGATTGAAAGCCTTAATCATCTTTGATTCTTCACTCTCTCCCTTCTCCTTCACATCCAGTCAGTCACCAAGAACTACAGTTTCCACTGCTCCAGTGATGTTCCTTCTTTCTATTCCACTTGCCACTTCCTTTATCCAGGCTATCATTTATGCCAGGACTAATACCACAGGCTCCTCTTAAGTCTTTGCTCACACTCTAATTCATCCCAAAATCTGCTAGTAGAGGAAGCATTCAACAAACCCAGCTGTGATTAAGTTTCTCTGGTATTCCAAGACTCCTTATACCAGAACAGAGTCCCAACTTCCAAGAGTAGCATCCAAGGTGGTCCCATGATTTGGCTGCCACTTACCTTTCCAAACTTATTCCATGCTACTCCTGATTGCTCATCATTTCCTGCAGAGTCCATTTCTTCCTTCTGCTGTGCCTTTGTTCACACCTTTCCTTTTCATTTCCACAAGATCCAAGCAATCAAGACCCATGTCAAATGCCATTGTTACCTTGAAGCCTTCCCTGATATTTCCATCAAATGCATTCTGCATGTATCTTTTATAGCACATATAAAATTCTACTTTATATTTGTGCCAATGTCTTTAACTTCACAGATTGTAAGCTGCTTGAAGGTAGTATAGTATAATAGGTTGGGCTACCAAGTCAGACAGAGTGGATTAAAATCTTGTGTCTACTTATTACATATGATCTTTGAGTAAGTTACTAAACATCGCTAGACCTCAGTTTCCTCATTTATAAAATGGGGATAATAATAGCATTTCTATATATATTGGTGTTGTGAGGATTAAATGAGGTAAATAATGTATGTGAAGTGCTAAACAGTGTCTAGTATATCAAAATCATGTATTAAACATTAGCTACTATCGGTATCGTCATCATTATCGTTAAGGAGAAAAAATCTTTTTCATCTCTGTATCCCCTGTATGGTCTCAGTCACAAGGAGCCCAAGAGTAGTCAGTTGAACGACCAACCTTGGACTACAAAATTCCATTTTTTAAATATCCCTGAGATTTCCCTAAGCTGAAATAGTCTCTTTTTTCCCCTAGTTTACCTGATGTTCCCCTCCCCACCCCACCCCCAAGTTACCTGGTGCAAAATGGTATATCGTTCACGAAACAGCTCTGCTTTATCTCTTGCCATTCCAAATAAATTTGGTGCAGGGTGACTGGTCATTAACAGACTAGGAAAAAGAAATACCCATTTTGACTATCACAACACACAAAGGTGGGCCAAAAGTGAAACATGAGACTACATACCTTCTGAAACAAATACACATTTGAAATTAACTTAAAATCAATAGATGGTTACTTACGGGAGAAATTTTTTTCTTTCTGAATTGTACACAAAGCGTGGAATATCAAATGCTCCTATGATATTGAAAATATGTTCTCTGAAAAACATCCCACAAAAACACAGACCTGATTTACTAAAACATAAGTATTCCAGGTGAACACAATAACTTACCTTATAATCCTATGTCATACACAATATACATCTCATATTATCTCAAACGATATATACAATTTCTCAATTTCAAAAATAATATGCGTGTAAAATTTTTAGCTTGTGCATTTTCCTTTCAAGAAACAAGAAGCATTGCCAATACACTCAAGAAAAAATATTAATCAAGTTAACTTCTAATTTAAGAATGGCATGTGTTGAAAAAGAACACTTATATATAAAAAGTCACATCTTAAAAAAAAATCTCTCCCGGGCTGGCCCGGTGGCGCACTGCTACAGTGCGCTGCTTGGGAAGTGTGGCGGCGCTCCCGCCGAGGGTTCGGATCCCACATACAGACCGGCCGCTCACTGGCTGAGCGAGGTGTGGGAGCAGCACCGAGGGTTGCGATCCCGTTGCCGGTCCCGGTCAAGTACGGGCGCGACACTGAGGGTTGCGATCCGTTGCCGGTCACGAAAAAAGACAAAAAGGAAAAAAAAAAAAAA